>NW_026127582.1:38298-89601 GCF_022985175.1 Labeo rohita
CAGGCAGAACGTCAAAATACCAGGTGAGCAGTCCAAAAGTAACAAAGAAACAAGGCAAAAACTATGGCAAGAAACTAGAACAAAACAATGGCAAAAACAAGGCAAAACTATGGCAAGAAACAAAACGGTGGCATGAACAAAACAAGGCAATGAAACAAGAGAAAACGCTTAGTAGAGTCCACACAGCAAAACAATACTTCACAAAGCCTGTTTGGTTTAGGCCTCCTTAAATGGCCACCAAACAGGAAGTTACCAGGGAAGCAGCAGAGGGAGCAGCAACAGGCAGTCAGTGGGTTACAATATGTTTCTCGCCAATAATTCTGAACTGGTTGTTTTTCATATTTGTTCAATTTCTGCTGTTTTTTTTTTTTTTTTCTGCTGTTCCTGCTCTGCACTGCACTACATCCTCTTCCAGGGCTTGGCCCTGTATCACTGCTTGCATCTATATTTAAAACCGTTTCTGCTATATGCTCTGAAGTGTCATATCTTCATTTTTAAAACGTGTCAATCACATGTCATTCATAGTGTGAAAACGGCAATACTGGCTTCACCCTGATCATTTGTAGTTTTGTGACTGGTCATTAGCATTGGTGAAACGGGTAAGAACATCATTTCCTATTCATTCTAATCTTTTTTTTTTTTTTTTTTTTTAATAACTATACTAAAGATTTAAAGTCAGATATTCAGATGGTTTTGTATGTTGGTTACAAACAGAAACTCTAATATGTACAGTTCTGCTTTTTGAGATAAGTGTTGTTGTATTTATCAGCTCATTGTCTCTATCAGTGTTACTGTCTTGTGATTACACATGGTTTTTATACATGGCCCATCTGGTTTAATAGATATAAACCTGTTGCACAGACCCGCATGTGTTGTGATTTGTATGATGGTGTCACACCATTTTGGTTTCACCAGAAATACAATATTGGTCAACCAACTTTACCAGCCAAAACACCTGAGAGTCAGTGGAATGAGATCAGGAGGGTGTGACATGGTTTCTCTCGGGCTGGTTGAAGATCTGACACGTTGCCATGTTTTGAATCATTTGCAAAAGCCTTGTCACATCTTAAACTAGCTCATTACCAACTAAGGACCTGTACCAACTGTAGGACTGGGTATTGTTTTTTGTGTGCTGTGGAGTTACCAAAGGCTGCATAATTGTGGTGGGAAAGTTGATAATGTGAGTCAGAGAGGGTAGCAGTGTTGGATAGATCTCCTGTAGTAGGTGGGATGGGGTCGGATATAATGGACAGGTTGTAGGACGGTTGGAACAGAGAATTTGGAGACCTTGTTCTTTATTGGGAGAGAGATGGAAGAGAACGGTGTAATATGTTTGGGTGGAGGACGGCTGTTGTAGAGAAGCGTGTAAAGGTAGAGGACAGTATAGAGACGATAAAGTTGTGAATAGCTTTCGGGTGTATGAGGTGTTGCTAATTTAATTTGGTAGTAAGAGTTCTTGGCAACTAAATCATCAGAGGAAGTGAGGACAAGAGAGACTGATGCTTGTTCAAGTCAGCTCAGTCTTGTGTCTTACTCTATTTTATTGCAGCAGCTTTTGGTTTGATGGTCAGGATATGGATAGTAACTAGGCTTACACTTGACTTAGTATACCTACTCACTGACTCCCATTCACCATACCACTCACTGAGTGCATTGCAGCATGAATAAATTATGCAATTGCTTTGTTTTACTGTTGTTGTTTTTATTTGCTAATTTTATTTACTGACTTGTGTCAGCAGTACGGAGCCCCTTAAGGGACATGGTGGTGAAAAAAATCAGAGTGAGTGAAAAAATTCAGGGTGGGAGGAAAAATATTTTTCAGATTTTTTTGCGTTCTCTCGCAAAACATTTGCGTTCCCTCGCAAAACTTTTTGCGTTCCCTCGCAAAACTTTTGCGTTCTCTCGCAAAACCAGTTGAGTTCGGACAAACACTTCCTGTTTACTTTACAGCTTGTAGTGGTTCCTACATTGCACGTTCGCAATTGAGCGACTCATAGAGTTTGATTCTGAACTTGGACTCAAGTAGGCTATTATATAAATACATCAAGGCACGATTTTGGTACATTCTAAAATGTAAAACACTGTAGGACCAAGTTCAGTACACACCTTATATACCAGAATAGCTCAGTATATAAACGTAACCCGCTAAATTGCACGTTAAGCGTATCCCCCAGAAAGAAAAATTAACGGGATAATAGAGTATAAAAGGCCGAACTCGGTATAGAGTTTGTTATACATTTTAAATGTAAGAAAGCAGGTAAACCCCGAATATGAACAGAAAGCTCTCCAATGTACCTTAGCTTAATATAAGAAGACAATGATATAAAAAGCCAACATTTTATGTTTTATTAAAAATAGGCAATTAATGAAGTAATCCATTAAACTAGTGGTTCTCAAACGTTCCAGTAGGTGGCGGCATGTCACTGTCTTAATGAGCAAGGCGTCGCGTCATTCATTCATTCATTCATTCAATAACTAAGCAAATGGTTGTAGTTATGAATGGGTGATTAATCACGGACTCTCCGAATGGTTCAAAGCTGCAGATTAATTCAGAAACGAAACACCGCTGTTGCTTGGAGACACGCCAGTTCTGTTGCGGATTTCGTTGGAACTATTATTATTTCGTTAAATATAACAAACATCATGTGTTTAAAATGTAGGCTACATTTAAAATGTCACTTAATATTACCCTTTTTGTTGAACTGCTATATAAAATAAATGTTGCATTTGCAGTCGTTTGGATATTGCATTCTCCTATTTTAAACATGAAAAACAATAACACAGGGTATTTTTCTGTATGGAAGACAGTTTATATATATATATATTTTTTTTTTTTTACAGTTTTTATATATCAGCTATTTGATCGCGCCGGCGCCTCGCAGCCTGTTCATTATTGAAATAATACACAGAATCACCCAAACAGATACAAAGTTACACTAGTCAGTTTAAATAGTCTGTATTAGTCTGTGTCGTACAGTTTGAGCACCGGTCCAATCCACTGCGGCACATTTTTGTTCACTATGATTTTTTCATGTCGATATTGGAACGTACAAAGCCCGGTTAATTTAATGGTTTAGCTGCAAATACATTGTGAATATGGAAACATTTGGATTTGTGCTGAAGGAGAGCCATACGTGAGCCCATACTTTCAGTTTCGCTTTAAATTATTTCTTTTAGTTTATTTATAGCTATAAGCTTATACCTATTATTATATACTGCATTATATTATATGTATTCATTAAAAATGAATAAGTTATAGTTTTTTGGTTTTAGTTTTTGGTCTGTTCTGAATACGGTTAAATTTAAAGGATTTGCTGTGGAGTGCTAGGCTATGTGTGTTTATAATGTTGGTATTATAACACGCTGTAGGCCTGCTGGTAGTATTATTTCTGAATAAAATGGGACTAACAGGCTACGTGACTTGTTTGTTTTATTTTTCCTTTCAAAAACTTATAATTTTTTTTTAAACAAGCAGCAAACAAATTAACCATGGTTACTATACTTAAACCATTGTAACTACAAATACCGTCTTAATTCGTCCATTAGCTTCCATTAAGCGTTTTCTGTATCCTAAAGGTTTTCTGTGGGAAGAAAAGCAAGTTGCATTTATGACTGCTTTATTGAGAGTAATGCTATTAATATTAATTTTTTTATTAGTATGAATAGCATTTATTAATACCGAATTGGGCCTCCGCTGTCACTGTTTTAGTACATTAATCCACATTAAGCGTTTTAGGATTTTCCCAAATCGTGCCTTAAACTATAAGCAATTAAATGACTGTATTTCTATAATAGGCCACTTGAGTTCAAGTTCAGTATAAAACTTATATGAACCGCTCCGTTGTGAACATACTGAGCTGAGTAAACAGGAAGTGTTTGTCCGAACCCAACCGGTTTTGCGAGAGAACGCAAAAGTTTTGCGAGAGAACGCAAAAAAATCTGAAAAATATTTTTCCTCCCACCCTGAATTTTTTTTTCACTCACTCTGATTTTTTTCACCACCATGTCCCTTAAGGGGTTCCGTACAGCAGTAACACAACAAAAAGAGAAAATAAAATAATATAATGGTTATTGTCACAATTAATAAAAATAAATAAAATTGAATTGTTACCATCGTTGTGATTCACACGCTGAATGTTGAAGTTTGTGACTTCAGCATGTCACCACAAACATTAAAGGACTGTCTCAACCCAATAAAATTTCTCAAGGTGTTTATGAAGAACAATAAAATTGTAAAAGATCATTAATACATATAAAAAATATATTAGCTAAAGAATTGGAAAGATTTAGATAATCAGAATTAGAAGGTTACCTTCTAAAAGCAACCTACTTATTACTTTTCTTCCCTTGAAATTAAAAACTATGACTTTATGTTGCATTACTGCATCAATAGGAAAAAAAATTATAAGAAAATCAAAGTTCCAAGTGCTCAACCAAACGGAACATTAATCACTATAATGGTAAGTAAAAAAAAAAAATTAAAAATAATAATAATAATAAGTAAATAAATAAATAAATAAAATAAGACACACCAACAACATTTTACGAAAATCAACATCAATTTATGAAGTCAGCTTATGTGATGTTCTCTCAAATATATAGTTGTATTGAAACAACATTCAAGATGACTTTGGGAAATGAGTGAATGTAACTAGTGAAAAATAACTGCAGATTAACAATTGCCACCTCAAAAAAAAATATTTTCTTCTTCTGTTGTTATTTTGCAAATTAGCAACATATTAGTGAACTGCTGCCTCTCACTGGTTTATTAATGTCATTGGTTTCTTTGTGGCTACTTGAATATTTTAAGTAAGCGTCATTCAAAGTAGTAAGTAAATTGTTTTACTTGCTTGAAAGTAGCTGTAACTTAAAAAAAAACCTAGTAAGTATAACAAATAAGTAAAGATAACTAATTATATCTAAGTAAGGTAAACTATTGGATTTTACAGTGTGGCTTTTTATCAAAAATTCAAGCAGAAATCGTGGAATTCTTTTGGGACAATTTACACTGGATTCCTCAGAGCGTTTTGTTTCTGGCCAAAGAAGATGAAGGCCTAGTTCATTTGAAAAGTACTGTAGATGTGCAGCATATCATCTGCAGAAATGTTTTGCTGGGATCAGAAAGACTGGTATGGAGACCAGTATCTCAATGCATTCTACTCAATATCCTTTATGTATTTATTCTCCTCTTTAATAACCAATGCCTTTGCTGACCTCTGATGATCTTTGATGAGTTCAATCATACTAATAAGAAAAATAACTTTAGATAAACTAATATTTGTTTTTTATTGCTGAAGAATGCTGAAGCATTCTACTGTAAAGACATGATTTTTCTTTCCCTTCAGCCCGAGGCTTATTCATTTCACTTTGGAGTGAAAAGGCTTTTACATTTGCTAAAAATATAACTTTTTTTAATTAAAAACAAACAAGCAAGCCCTGTCCAGATTTTAAAAGTAACGTAAACATAAGGTAACGCATTACTTTCCATAAAAGGTAACTAAGTAATGTAATTAGCTACCTTTTTTTATTTTAACTTTTAGTAACTTTCCCCAACACAGATTAGCAGTGTGTGTGGTTTCCTTTTTTATCTGACACTCTTTTTTGCCAGTCTTGTGGTATGACTTCACGTGTAAGGTCCACAAAGTCCTGTAGGGGGCAGCGCTGGGAACAGCCCGGTAAAGACACAGTGTGCAGCTCAGACGCATTAGTGCCATTGCGATAAAACATCTCCACTGAAAAATTCCTGAAAGAGCAAAGCAAAGAAAATATTTTAGATGACCAAAGAATGTGGTCTAGAAAGATGAGTTTAGGAAATGCAAAGTCAATATGTTACCCGTTCCCTTCGTGGTAAAGTTCAATTAGATGACATGAGGCATAAGGTGGCTGCAGGCCATTAAAGACATTCAAAGCTTCCTGCAGGGCTACAACTGTTGTGTCATGCTAGTGAAAAAAAGAGTTACATGAGAGAACATTACATTAAGTTTTGGCTGCATCCACATACAGGTCTGCTGATGTTTTATTTACGTTTCACACATGACTTACCGCTGAGTATACGATCATCTTCACTTTTTGTTGAGAGTTTAGTTCTGTTGCATTTGAGAGATTCTTAATGATCTGATCTAAAAGCAAGCCTGTAAATGAGAGCGTAACGACTGTTTTAACACATCAAAATGTCACAGGATCAGAGTACTACTCTTGTGTATTCCAGGTTGAATGTAGAGTGGTCCATCCATTGTTTTTTACAGAGCCATTTCCCTGTACTGTAACTGCACACTGCTTCAGGTTGCAGCTTCTCGCTCTGTTCCTACAACACTGATTTGCATATGTGTGCATAAAAGTGTCTGAGTGTTTAACTATGAAAATGCGCTGTCAAGAATCCTTTGTTTTATAAAATAACAAAAAAATACTCTTGATAATGTTTTACTCTGCGTTTTTTTTTTTTTTTTTTTTTACTCTTATTATTGTTTTAATTAATTTTGTATCATTAATTTAGCTTTATTTTTGTTGCTGTTGTTGTTCTATATTTCTGGGTATAACTGTAAGTTGTTTTGGAATGAATAAAAAAAAAAAAAAAAATACTCTGCCCAGTGATAAGCTCTTACCTCCCTGCAGTCTGCACTTCTCTTCTCTCTTGTAGACACCAAACAAAATCTGATAACTAAAGTCATTCAAGACCTTCAGTGTCTCTACCACACTTTGGTTAACCCAGCCAGGATGTGTGATATTATGTGTTTTCTGGGTAAGGAGAATATCAAAAAGAGACAGAGAGAGAAGATTATCTGATCTGACACAGTTCATAGTGTATGTCTGAGCATTTTATTGGATTTTCCCCCCATTTATTGATTAAAAGCTCTTCTGACCCCATGTTGAGAGAAATCAGGAGTAAGGTATTAGTTTTAGAATAAATGTGAACATGCATTAATTCATCTCACTCACGAAAAACAAATTTAGTATTCCTCAAAATGAATAAAAACAGTGAAATTTCCAATCCAACCATACAAATGAGCAAAAATTACTTAAGATAATCTAACATTTGTTTTCCTTTTTTTTATTGCTGAAGAGTTGACATTTTTTTTCTTCTGCATCTGCTGTACAGACGTGAATTTACTTTTCTCAAAGCCTGAGGCTTTTGGTGTGAAAAGGCTTTTACATTTGCCAAAAATATAACTTTTTATATTAAAAACAAACAAGCCCTGCCCAGATTTTAAAAGTACCGCAAAAGTAAAGTAACACATTACTTTCCATAAAAAGTAACTAAGTAATGTAAAAGTAATTAAGTAACAATAAATGCCAGATGAAACTCACCTCACAGAACAATGTGTCATACACGCTCCAAATATTCGCAATGTTGACTTTCTCCAGTCCTGTATTTTCTCTCACCATCTCTATGAAGGCCTGCACAAAAACATGATGACATCAAAATATAAATCAAGATAGCACAAAAACAAAAATTACAACTTTATACAACGATTTCTTCTCTTCTGGGACAGTTCGCCTGCATTATTAAGAGTACCACGACCAGAGATGGCAAAAGTACACACATCATTCAATCAAGTAGAAGTACAGATACTCATGTTTAAAAATACTCTGGTAAAAGTAGAAGTACTGACTACACTGTTGTACTTAAAGTGCTCTTATTATGCCTTTTCAAGTACAACCTTTCATGCAGTGTGTCATGTAGCTGTATGTGAACATAAACTATTTGCAAAGTTGTGAAGCCGACAGTGCAGGATAAATAAAGTTATTGTCTATCAAAAAAAAAAAAAAAGAGTCGGCTCACCATGGCCTGAATGAGTCATCAGGAATTTGAATCTTTTTCTGTTATGGCCACACATCACAAAGTAACACATAACCAATAAAAAAAGGATCTTAAACACATGTTGGCCTTTTGAAAAGTGTGTTAATGTACTGTATTATGTCCTCAGTACTTTGTTGGGCCTCCTTTTGCACTAATTACAGCATCAGTTGATCACATTTCTAAGACCCTATTTTTTTGTGACAGCGCCATCTAGAGGAGACCTGATTCAAGCATAAAACAAAAACTATTCATTTTTAATCTTTCCATCTTTTTTTAATGTAAGACCTGGTGTGAACTTGTGTTCGAGGCAGTGTCAGCAATCTCCATTTAGCCTATTTAGCTGTGCAAAACAGTTCATTGTTCTGCTGAATGTTATAAACTAGCATTTGTATTAAAATTATCTTACATTTATTAATGTACCAATAAACACACTAATTTGTAGCGCAATTGTTTTACTGCACTTTGTGCGTGTCACACATCAGACGTGAATGGCAAAGATATAAGTCTTTCTTTACACGAAAACTGAATTTAAAAAAAGAATATATATAGAATATATTTAAATAAATTAGGTTAAATATTTCAGTCGGGTTTCCAATGTTCAGGGTATGTTAAGAGTTAGGAGTGGGTTAGGACAATAATTAAGTGTATACAATTAAACAACTTCATATTTCTTTAAAATATAATAACATACAGAACTGAATAGCAAACGCTATTAAATAGTATAAAAAGCTAATACATACATAAATACAATAAATGAATAAAATAATACAAACAAAAAACAAAACAAAACTATAGGGTGCTAGAAATGCGGTCCTACAAACGCGGTCCTGAAACTGCAGCCTCCGGTTGTGCAGGAATACTCTTCTCACTATTTTCACAATATTTGTATTTCTGTGCCTTGACCGTGGTAGTAACTTGCTGTCTATGGAAGGACAGAAAGCTCTCGTATTTCATCAAATATATCTTAATTTGTGTTCCGAAGATAAACAAAGATCTTATGATTTGAAACGACATGAGGGTGAGTAATTATTGACAGAATTTTCAGTTTTGGTTGAACTATCCTTTTAAGTCCATAGACATAGACTGCTGCAATAAATGAGTTTTTTTGCAAGGTGGACTCACCTTATATTTTTCAGTCATGTTAACAAAAATGTCTGTTTTTTCAGTCTCGTTCATTAACTGTGCGTAACGTGGACAGTCATGCAAAGGGAATGCGAGCAGCTGAAAATTAAAAAAAAAAAAAAAACACACATAAACACACTGTAGCTGGGTCGTGTAGACATAGAAACAGATTTTAAACATTAGGAGACATTTACTGATCCTGAGGGTGTGCAAATATGACTTTATTGCTAAAGAGATGTCAGGGCTAAGTTTCCGTGTGCTACCAAAATTGTGGAGAAAAAAGTGAGAACAGAACTTCAGTGCGATGTCTTACCCTGTCTTCATCCTCTGGGACAGTGTGAACAGGTATTGGTTGCCATTTCAAATCTGGATGAAACATGTCAGAACCAGTAGGTGGGAACATGCCAGCCAGGTTCGCTTCTGCACTCATTAGAGTCCGATCTTCATCAGTACTTCTGATGAATATCTACAACACAAAGACAGAATTACTTATTCTATTTAAAAACATAAGTCTGACAACTCTATGTTTAAGTGTATTGAACATCTTTAAACAACAGTTTAAAGTGACAGTAACCTCATGCCGATTATAGCGCTCACTCAGGAATCCTGTGTAGCGTTTCTTTAAAAACTGACCCAGTTCGTAGTGCTGCTTCATTCCCTCCTGGAATGATCAGATGATTGAGTTAAAGTAATAAATGCTACTTGCATGTCACATATAATCAATTAAAACAAAGAACATAAGGTATGTGTGTGTCTGCATACCGTACCTTAGAGAGCTGTCCAAAACCCTGGGGCCAGGCACTCTCATTATTGGGGTCAGTGGGATAGGCCCTGATTGGAGATCTGTCCCCATGACGATAAAGCTACCAGAGGGGAAGTTAAATACCTCATAAGTATTGCAAATTTATGTGTGTGTGTTCAGGAGGAAGAATTGCACTGTGCAACTGTGACTAGATCAGCAAATCCAACCTGTCATTTACTCATCCTGACACCCGGATACAAGCCATGCAGTTGTCTGTAAACACATGCTAATTAAATTAGCAGCTTCAGTCGATCTCTTTATCTTTATCTCTTGTCTTTCACAGAAATCAAACATGTCTAAATGTATCACTTTCCAAACATTACATAGATGTTCTAGGAATGGATTTAATTATAGCCATGTAAATGACTCAGCTTTCTGGTTTAAACTTCCTCATCTGCAGTGACCTGATCATCATGATATACCACAAATACTTTTATTCACTTGCTTAAACCAGGTGTCAGTATCAAATGTGACTGCCCACAACATGGTTTTGAGGTTTTTTATGTAGTAAAGAGGTGAAACAAAACTTGCCCATCAAAAGCCAGGCCTTGGAACCACAATAGAGTTTACTTGGACTAAGCTTACTGGGACACCTTGTATCAAAGTCCAAAGTATTTTATTTGAACTGGGAGGTTCAATGAAAGTAACAACAACACGTCTCATCACGTGATTAACTCTAAACATTGAGCAAGCTGATAGGTTTGATACAATGTCAAACAACCAAAGTTTAAAGGGGTCATCGGATGCAAAGTTCACTTTTACATGCTGTTTGAACATTAATGTGTGTTCTCAGTGTATGTACAAATCTGCCCTTTAATGATACAAATCCATGCCGTGATTTTTAATTAATCTGTAAAAATAATATCCCCTTTTTCAAATCGAGCCAATCTCAGATGCCTGTCCTTGTTGCGTCACACCGACAGAGGACACGCCCACAATAGTTGATTGACATGAGCGTCTTACCTCAGATCAGCTGTAACAGTCCAACCTCCATGTTTTGATGCCAGAGCAGGGATGTAAGTTAGACAAGAATTAAGTGATTGTTGTGTTGCTGGATGTAATAATGAACATAGTGGTCATCATTTACTCCCAACATCTGAGCCGCTGAAGATGCAGTGGATTACATTTGTTTGTGAAGGGAATGAGCCTACATATACATATATCCGTTCTACATATATCCGTCTATGTTCACTTACAGCAGAAGTGAATCATTCAATAATCCAGCTTCACTTACAGCAATAAGTGAGTGTTAACAAGTTTTTTATGCTAATCTTTCCGAGTAAACAGGCTTTCCTCTTTCGAGAAGAGAGGGGCGGGGCGAGCAGAGCTCATTTGCATTTAAAGCAACCTCGACCAGAATGAGACGATTTTTGCAGAGCTGAGTTTGACAAGGTAGAAAGGGTGTTGTTTTACACAACCATTGATAATTTTAACTAAAGTATATTATAGCATTTTCATCAAGAATCATAACAACTTGTGGAAAATAGGCATCCGATGACCCCATTAAGTCGAGAACAAGTTGCAGAGCCAAAAACAAAGTTGGTAGCAAACAATGGTCACTCACACATTGTTACTGTTGGATACCATTTCAAACTAGACTGATATTGACAGAAGACCACTGATCAATATAATCAATGCAAAGCATTGAGAGCGAAAAAAAACTAACACTAAAACACAATTCATGAATATATGGCACATAACAAGATTGTGAATGTGAGTGAACGGTTTTTAAGGCAAACGGTTCGGTACAGTACTCACCACATTGACAAACTTGAGCGTCCTCTCTCCATTAGAAAAAAGACTGAAAGAGAAGAGAAAAGCGACAACCAGAAAAGAGGAATCCATACTTGAGGACGAGCAGCGGGAGCAGAGTACAGTCAGTTCACTGAACGATCGTTGTCTGGCTGATCTGGCAAACACAAGACGAGCCACAAGGTTATTTGGGAGCGCTCCCACTGGTGTGTCTTATTACTGATTCATAAAAGAACATTTAGAAATATGTTTTCTTCATAGAACTATAGCACAACAGAAGCTATTAAAAAGCTTGCAAAGCGTGACAAAGATTGTGCAGTTTACCGCCCCCTAGAGGAAGATATTGAACTTGTTTTAAACAGATTTAACATTCTCCAAGTGGCCTGTCTTGTTACTTGTTCAAAGAACAATATTTACAGCCATCTTTCACTATCAAATGTAAATCAGGATGTAAACTATTGAATTAAATTTGAATCTGTTAACACACTCGTTTTTGAAATATACAGTATTTCATTTCAATTTCAAAGGCTGTGTCTTGTTACTGGTTCATATTTTATTCACAAAACTATAATACAGCACATGATATTGAAATGTAAATGAATACGTCAATCAGTGTAAAGTACATACACTCTTCTATCTTCTATCTTCAATGAATGTGTCTCGATACTGATTCCTATGAGAACATTTTGATGGTGGTTTTAGTCATATAACTACAACAGAACACATACTACTGAAAAAAACAACACATGATTTTGTTTAAAATAAGTACAATCTTCTATCTCAGCTTTAAAGGCTGTGTCTTGTCACAGATTTCATGAAGAACATTTTGCAGTAGTTTTCATTGTCAAAAGTGATGCAGAAGTCACGCTATTGACATTTAAAAATAGCTAGCGAAACCTTCCAAAGAGTGTCCTGTATCACTGCCCCCTAGAGGAACATACTGCTGTTTTGACTGAGTTAATATTCTGCTTATTATGTTGCAAACTGTTGATCATTGTGATGGTATTTAATCCTATTATCCTAATAATAAACACACTGGTTTGTAGTTCAAAAAGTTGTGCCCTTTACTGCACTGTTATTCTTTTAGTCATTTACCAAAAGCAGCTAAAGAATCAGAGGTCACATACTTCAGTGTTCTGTAATAATGTAAACAAGAGTTTTATGGTGACTGTACAACTGATATTATCATTACAAAATAAATGTTTACATGTTTAATTATTTTCTTGACAATTACACCAGATACAAACAAGTTGATGTGCAACACAATGTAAACCATGTGAAGAACATGGTTGCATGAGGCTGTGTGTGATTTCCTCTGTAGCAGAAGTTAAAGGATGTGAGACCCACAAATAGGTTGTAACAAATAAGATACAAATGACGACATGTCAGAACAATGCAGGATGTGTCTCAAACAACTTCTAGTCCTTTCCTACATCCAATGCACATAAAATACCCACAATGCACCTACTTGAAATGTTGTCACTCATGTCAGTTTTTCTGTGATTCTGTGATGAATGCAGGATGATGCATTTAAACCCTTGAAACTACTGCACCGTATGTTTTGATATTAATATACCAATGTGTCATCTGTGTTTTGTGTATTTACAGCATGTTTCTCTGAATATCTTTCACACATATGTCAACACTCATCAGCTCTGTCTGCAGTGTGTCTGGGTGGATCCCATATAGAATAAGGAAGCAAAAGAAAAAAAAAAAAAGAAAAGAAAATGACAGAGGATGCGTGTGTGCTTATAAAGATCATTGACATTAATGCATTTGACAGACACTTTTATCCAAAGGGAATTACATTGTATTCAAGATATTTTGTCAGTTCTTGCTTTCCCTGGATTTTGAGCGGATCTGGTTGTGTTTGAATATAACGGAGACTGACATCAATCTGGAATGAAGACCATCATCATCATCATCATCACCATCATCATCATCATCACTCTCTGTCTGATCTCAGGTCAGTTCTTTACTGTCAATTTTGTAAAATATATTCTATTCTATTCTATTCTATTCTATTCTATTCTATTATTGATGATATATAATAACCCAGAGTAAATGAACTTGTGTTTGTCAGGTCAGGTACTTTGTTTCAGTGTGTTTGGCTGCACTGGAGGGAGTGTAATGTTCAAGTGCATGTACAAGTCTAATGATCAGCATAAAGAAAAGTATTTCTGCAGAAACACAGACTGTACGACAGGAATCAGTACTGAGACTCAGCACCAATGGGTTAATAATTCAAGACTCGCTCTGTATGATGATGAAAACAGCAGATTCTTCACAGTGTTTATCAGGAACCTCAGCAGAGAGGATGATGGGAAATATACATGTGGAAACAAGCAGAAATGATGTTACATTAGTGGTGAACAACAGTGCGTATGATACTTTATCCCTTTACTACAGTAATTATTTTTAATTATTTTTGTTTTAGTAATAATGAACAACTATGAAAAACAGTCATTGATCAAAGCTGTCTGCTTGCTTTAACCTGATTCACAATGGTAAAATAACAATAATGATTAATCATTTAAGCCGACAATTCAGATTATACAGGGGAAATACCAGCTTTACATCACTCAAACTTTGTTTGTTCATGGCAAAAAGAGAGAGAGAGGGAGACAGAATCTACTGTACGCATTTATACAGATTACTGTATGACATTTTTCATTCAGTATGTCTTGACATAGAATGACAGATCTTAGATCAACAACCATAAATATACCAAAAAACAAGAATGTTAAAAATGAACTCAAGTTACACGACACTTCATGTGTTAAACAGAGATGGCGATAGAGAGGCCAAAGATCCCCAGTGCAACTTCAATAATGCATAAAAAAAAAAAAAAAAAAAAACAATGTAAGATTTCAGTGCATGTCTCAATTATTTGTTACAATTATTTTCAGAGTCATCTTCTTGTGGGACGTCTGTTATCCGATCTGCAGATATTGGGCAAAACATCACCTTTATCTGTAAATATGATCATAAGTTTAAAACACACACCAAAGTCTTCTACAGACTGAACGTTGGTCCTGTCCATGTGCTGAACAGCTCACAATCATCACAATCATCTGAGGAGAAGTTCATCCTGTCTGACAGTCAGAAAGATCATTTTAATGTGACCATCAGAGACATTTCTACAGCAGACAGTGGAGTTTATTTATGTGGAGTGGAGAGACACGAATCAGATGATCAACCTTCAGAAACACCAATTACTCACATCACCTTCATTAAAGAGATTCATCTGAATGTTTCTAGTGAGTTAAGCTTCTTTTTGATGATAAATAAGAAATGTAAATCCTCCCTGACTGTTAATAATGTAATAAATCTATAAATAAATCTTGTGTTGCAGGTCAGATAAGTTCAGTTCAGGTTGAGGCCTACATCAGTAAATCAGTCTTCATTAAGTGTAAATTTCCACAAAAATTGAAAGGAAACAAGAAATTCATCCAGAAAGATCCATCACTGAAGATCCCTGTTGATGAACAGAATCAATGGGTCCGTCATGATAAAGTGCACATGTATGATGATACCAGTGACGGAGTTTTGAAGGTTTTTATCAGTGATTTAACTGCAGCTGATGAAGCGACGTACAAGTGTGGAGTGAATATTGCCAATGATCATCTGTTCACTGAAATCAAACTGACAATCAATCAAGGTAAAGAGCTTCTTTTTGGACACTTTCTAGCAGTTAAAATAATAATAATAATAATAAAAAAGATTTCACATTTTTAATATTATATATTGTAAGGCTCCTCCCGCTACGGCAAGCCTAGCGGTCCAGCTGAAGGTTTCTTGCGTGTAGGTTTTTCACGGCACTTCTGTAAAAATTACCTCAAACTGTTAAAATTTAGTTTCCAAAACAAAAATCTGACTCCATGAATAATTTAGTCTGACCCCAATTATGAATAATTTGTTAATTCTGGTTTGTATTCTATAATTTGCTGATCACGGCCAATTTTCTGTATAATAATTTAGACATTAGAATATTCTGGAAATCCCGTAGTCTCAATATTTCGTTCGTTAGGGACTGGTGCCACTTTCGATTTACACCCCGGCCGTGGCGAATTCGTAGACACAAGCTCGCCAGTTTCTGACTTACTCAGAGGATGCAGAGCGATTATCATATCTTAAAGTGGGCCGCGCCTGCGTGCTCTCAACAGAAAGTATATATTTCCCCCATAATCGCGAGAGCTACATCGTGTTAAGCCAGTGACAGCTCAACATCCGGAGCCCTAGTGATGTCCCCATGGCTCATCAGTCGGTACTTCCGGCGTGGGCTGCCCTGGCGCAGTCTTGAGGAAAGCACCCTACACATTAACCTACTAGAAAATCATTTCCAAGAAGTCCAGAATAAGTCAAAGTTCACATTTATTTATGCCAGGCATATTTAAAAATAGCAATGGAAGCTCAATCAAAAGTACGTTCAATTAATAAAAAGAAATACAACCTTTATAGGAAAACATCACATTTTAGTTACATTACTGATCAGCATAGAATTCAAAACCGAGAAAATAAAAATACTAACAAAGAGTCAGCATACCTGGCAAATAGAGAGAAACACGACAATCGTGCGGGAAGTTCTGGTTACAGATGCTTCCCTGAATGTTTCGCTAATCCTCTTTAAGTACCCAGATCAGAACATTACAATCATAAATTTAGCGTAATAAAACTTCACAGGACCTTTTGCTGAAGCCTAAAGTTGGGGGTGTGAAGACAGCATGTGGTACAGACCTCTTCAGCAACACCACCCATATCAGGAGAACAGAGTTTTCCTTAAGTTTCAGATCTTTATTTCTGGTCTGTTCAACTGGTATGGGACTGAGATATTATTTCCAACCGCACTGAGACCATAAAATTGATATCAAACATGAGAGGTTTCTGATTGTGAATTCGGAATATATATGTGATTGTTTTGTATGAGTGTGATAGCTTAGATCCTTGGCCTCTTCTCTGTAGTGACCTGCCCCCTGTTGCTAGAGGAAAGGATGGGCCAGGTGGTTGATAAGCAAATGGTCTTTCCTCCTGGGCCTTCCTGGATCTTCCTGTCTGATAAGAGTTTATTATTTTACGATCTCGCACTGGCATTGCGAGAGTTCCTGTGTATGTGACTTCACGGGAGGATCATCGGCTCCTACAATATTAAGGGGTGTAGGTTCTGTTATTGTCAGTCTTATTTTTTTCCTTCTTCATCTGCTATTGAGTCTGGCGGCCCATAGAACAACAAATGACAGACAAATGATTAAATTTGTCACACAGATTGAGGACAGTCTGAACATTAACCTTAGAGTCTGTAACTCAACACAAGCTGCACCAACTGTCTGCTCTCATCGTTTTCCCCCCCTCCCATTTTTAATGTACCAAAAACCTACTTATTCAAACTTGTCCTCGATTCACACATAATGACAGCCTCTTCTTTTTGATAGACCCAACCGTTCTTGTATAACAAAATTAACAAAAAGCACGCCAAATGGAGGTGGGGTGCTATTTCTGCAAAGATTTACGATATAAGGACAAAACTTGATTCCTGTTATTATGTCATTATAAGCTTGACCTGAACGTATGTTAAATAAATAAAATAAAACAAATAAAAGAGATTTAGAGCAGCATAGCATGTTAAACAACACTTAATTTTTCCATGTTGGACAGTAAAAATGAGGGGAAAAAAGTTTTTGATATTATATGATGTGCATTGTTTTTGTGTGTGTAGATCATCAGTTTAATACATCAAGCAAATCAGCTGCTGTTATTGGTGAAAGTGTGAAACTCACCTGTAATTACCCTGAGAAACACAACGAGACCATCAAACACATCTGCAAAGAGAACAACGAGATGATCTGTCGAAACATTCGTTCATCAGAGAAGAAGCGCTTTGAGTTTTCTGACAGTACAGCAGGAGTTTTTACAGTGATCATCAGTAATGTGAGCTGGAGAGATGCTGGAGTTTACTGGTGTGGAGCAGAAACCAAACACAAACATGTGACTTCTGTTTCTCTCACCAATAAACATGAACTAACATTAACCAGTATGTACAGAAATCATAAACCATACAGTTCAATAATATATACATTTATTTTACAGTGTATAAATACGTCTCCATTCTCTTTGACTATTAGTGCCTCCAGTGGTCGGACGTGAAGGAGATTCAGCTGAGATCAAATGCCCTTATGATGCAAAATATGCAAAAGAAATAAAACATCTGTGCAAAGGAAAGTGTTTCACTGAAGATGCTCAAAATATCATTTCATCAGATGAAGATAAAAAACTAAAGATTTCAGTAAAGAACGACACTGAACTCAATCTCTTCACTGTGACCATGACTGAGCTGAGAGCAGAGGATGCTGGGAAATACTGGTGTGCAGTGAAAGGCGCGTTTAACCTTCCCATTGAGCTCATGATCGTCATGAAGGATGGTGAGGCTGTTTATTTGGGATTAATCTCAGTGTTTCTGATCATTTTGTTCTCAAACTCCTCATATTTAATGTTGTGTTGTTCAGTGATCACTCATGAGGCGTCTGTCGGAGGATCAGCGTCCATCAGCTGTAAATACATCAGGAATCAAAATCAGGGTTTTTTCTGTAGAGGAGATCAGATCAATATCTGCGTCAGAGACGGAGTTCGTGTTTCATCAAATAACAGGATAAACGGCAGATTCTCTCTGACTGATGAAACCTCTGCTGGAGTCTTTACTGTGAACATCAGCAATCTGACAGCAGAGGATTCTGGGAAATACTGGTGTGGAGAGGAGAATTCTGGGTCCTTCATACTCACTGAAGTTCAGCTAAATGTGAACGGAGGTAAAACACTCTTTCATTAAAGTATAGAGTGACCCAGAAAATTTAATAAATTCAACTTTTTTTTTTTTTTTTTTTTTTATTGTAATGTTTTCCTGATTTCCTAATTACTTACAAGTAGCAATTGCAGTCTCAATACCCAGTGTTTTAGACAAAACAATAAATCACCATTTGAGAGTGTTCTGTTGTGTGATTTCAGGTTTTTCTGTGACAGCTGTGGTTTCTGTGGGTTTAGTTCTGCTCGCTGTGTGTTTAGTGCTGATGGTGTTTAAAATAAAATACAACAGCAAACATGGTGAGACACACAAACATCCTATAAAACATTTCAATATCCTGAGTTTGTTTCTTTCTGGTGGTCAGAAATACACAGCAGGTTAAAATAATCTCTCATTTTCTCACTTTCTCTTGTTCACACACAGATGCCAACTCATCTGACAGAAGAGAAACAGAAGATCATGAAACGGTGAGTTTCAGAACTGATCTGTGCTGATTATATGAGAAGTTGGTGTGTGTGCAGTACCTTTGAACTGAGAGTTCATGTTTCGGGGATTTTAATTCTTGCAGGCTCAAGAAGAGATTCAAGACTCGATCCTGAATCAAATCATCTCTATTTGACAGTACAGTTACCCACAAACCCCTCTGATGAGCTCCTGTACGCTGCCCTCAGTTTCCAGAAGAATGAAGAGTCTCTCAGTGACGCTACAGTCAGATTCAGTAAAGATGAGATTCACTGTGATTATGCAGCTGTCAAGTACAGTATCACAACAAAATAACATAAGCATTGGATTTACTATGCTATAATCTAACTATAATCGTATTAATCATTGAAAAAGAGAAATATATATATATATATATACTGAATGACACAAACCTCGGGGTCTCGGGGACACGGGGTCTCGTTACGCAAAGACTTTCCCCATTGGCTCTGGCTTTAGCCTTTTGTTATTTACTTACATTTCAAAACTAAACTTTATCAAATAAACAGTTTATAGTTGTTCTCAAATAAAATAAACTGTGCTATATAAATAAATATGCTCAGTGAGAGCAGAGTCCCAAAGCTCGTGGCCAGTGATTAATGATATAAACAGGAATCACCCACAAGCTCTCCTGAGCCGTCCCAGTGAAGTGATTTAAGCAACGGGGTCATCTCAGTTCTTGAAATTCGCAAGGTAGGAAGGGGTAGTGATGCTGAATGTAACTAAAAAGGTAAAATTTTCCTGTAAGGTCTGATTGGGGAGTTACAGACGGCCCGACGATCTCATATCGCATAATTTTATTAACTGTTTATCTGCCACGCTATTCAGCTCCAAACACACCGTGCAGTCAATTTCACTGGTTAAGGTTAGGGTCAGGTGTGGGGTAGGTTTAGGGGTTAGCATTTGTGTAGCATAGTGTCAGTTAAATCATCAAAAAACAATTTCTGTGACTGAAGAAAACATCGACTTCTATCTAAAACGTTGAACTGAAACTGAAGACAGGTTTTTTTTTTTTTTTTTTTTTTTTTTAATCCAGATAATGACTTGCTAGATTTTAAATGTATTTTATAAAATGTAAAAAAAAGTGAGATCTTGCATGATCTTGAACAAAAAAAAATGCAATTTATTTTTCAGAAAATGTTCATTATTGTTATGAAATTTATGTATAATGAGTGGTTCCCTGCATTTTTCAGAAAACATCTTGTGTATCTTACAGTACTGAGCCGCTGCAGAGGAGCAGCTCTAATGTGCTATTAAATAAAGATGAAGTACCATAGGGAAATAGTGAAAGTAACAAAAGCTTGTACAACACATTGTAACAGGCATAATTATGTGTGAAAACAACTGAGGGAAATATCTGAATATCTTGGAGTATTAAGTAGAAAACTCTTAACTGCCTTCTCATAACATGGGAAATTATTTGATTAAGAATGTTTCATCACATTTTGATAAACTGTATCTTGCAATTATCCAAAAATGAGACAAAAAGTGAAGTGTTAATTTGTTTAGCAGAAACATAATGGAGGTGGGGAGTGTAGATTTGTATGAGTGAATGTGGTTTCAGTGGCAGCCCTAAAAACAAGCACCAAAACCTTAAATTCATTGCCAGTGCTCTGATGTTCCTGATGTTGTCAAGCACAAACCTGCACAACCAGACCGTAACTGAATGGTAAACATCAGCTGCTCAAACACAAATCCACAGGCTCCTTGTTGTCCTGGTTGCTGTTAGTGTTGTGACACAGTGATGTTTGGGTACAAGCAGCTCCGACTTCATGATGCTCCAGCCAGGCCGAGATGTCTGAAAGTCCAGCAGAAAAATAAGTTGAGAAAGTGAGATCATCAGGATGAAAAGACAGAAAAGGAAGAATGAAGGAAGGAGGAAATGCTGGGGGATTCTGAGCAGTGGAGTTCAGTGGAGAATCAGCTTAAAAGTGGCAGGAAGGACGTCAGTACTGAGAGATGTGTTGAAGAAGACAAACATAAAATATCAAGAAGAATATCTAACATATTAAGTCGATTGAAGAACTGTTGAAGACAAGCTTTTTGCTATAGGGCTCCAACACCGTTATTGTGGTAATTGATCAATATGATTATTAGATTGATTAAATCGACCGATCATCAATTATACTGCTGATTAATCAGTAGGCTTTGATCTATTAAGATTTTGCAATTCATTAAAATATTCAATTCTACATATAAGTGTCCATAATTAAATTCCCATATTTTAAGGAAATTAGACATCAGACCACTGATGTAATGTAATTACAGTTGCTAAATCAATTTTTACTTTCGTTTTTTTTAGAAATTAATTTCTTAGTTTCAGCATGTTGTAATGAGTGATATTGTTTCAAATCATTAAACAGGTTTGTGCTGCCAACAACAGCTGTGGATCACAGATGAGCAGTAATAGTCAGATTTTATTTGTGAGTCGAGTTGACTGATAAGAAGAGTGAGATGAGACAGACAAGACTATATCAGAAGATTTAGTTTGGAAACATTATGCAAAATTTTGATTTTAAAAATATTTTGGGGTTTGAAAAGCCTGTTGAATTTTACATTTATCTAAGGTGATTTTGAAAGTTTTTTTTTTTAAATTTTTTGTTTATTTGATTCCACAGTGTTTGCTGATTTTTTTATTTATTTTTTTTATGTAAAAAAAGTTATTTGGTCTATATATAGCATGGTGTATTTTTATTCATTTTGTTATTAAATTAATTATTCCATGTTTAATATAAGTGCGTTTGTCATTGTACTGTTTTGTTTTTGCTGTCCATTCAATCCAGGGCTGTCAAACTCCAGTACTGGAGGGCCGCAGCCCTGCAGAGTTTAGATGTGACCCTAATTAAACACACCTGATCCTACTAATCAAGTCCTTCAGGCTTAATTGAAAACTGCATAGTATGTGTGTTGGAGCAAGGTTGGAACAAAACTCTGCAGGGCTGAGTTTGACACCCCTGTTTCAATCAGTTGATGCCGAAATGCTGCCAATTTGAAAGTGAAAGTAAAATGCACATATGCATTTACAAGCTATTGGAAAGCGAGGAATAGAGGGAAAACTCTAGTGAACTACCCCCACAAATACATTTGAATTATAATAACTAATTAAAACACACATATAGCACCTGAATAATGTCATAAAAATTTAACTATTTGCTTTCTAGGTATTTGTTTGAAAAACAGTAATCTAAATCCATTTAGTATTAATGCACAAACACTATAGCTTAAATCACAAAAAATACTTTAATTATATTTCATTACTTCTGAAATATATTTAATACATGTCTAATTTAATAACCATAATAAAGTTTTTAATAACCACTGACTCTGTATTACCTTAAAAGAAATGCTGTTTAGTTGAGTGTTTTAAAATTTCAAACTCAACCAATGTCGTGATATTGGGGGCCGGACTATTTGTTTGTCTAACCAGTAGAAAATGCCCAGGGGCTGAAGAAAACAAATCAAAACAAATCAAAAAAGACAAGATGGAAAAGCCTGATAATATGTGTTCAACTAAACATTCGGAAAAAAATAAATAAATAAAATTTTCAATAACTTTGTGTCTAAGACTGATAGTCAGTAGAATCACTTAAACTTTTCAACATCAATTAAACAAATTAACAAAAATAAATGCAGAAAATCATAATGAAGTGAAATGGGGGGAAAAATCTGCAATACTTTTGTGTCTTTTTTAAAAAAGCTTGACATATGGATGAGACTGCATGGGACACATATATATATTCATATTATTATTTTTCATCTGATTTTAGCTGACAATTTTAAAATTTAATCCATTTGTTTGTATTATCTTGTGCATGGTTTTATTATTATTACTATTATTACTTTCTTATAATACTTATTATTTTATTTGTTTATTTTTTAGACACACAGGGCAATGAAGAACAGTGAGACTGCTAGACATTTAGACAGTGGAGCTTGTGATTATTTTGATTACACTTAATAGAAACATTTGCATTTTTATAAAAGGTCATTATATCTGGTTTCAGACTATAGCAATGCCATTATGTCAGCCAAAAACAAATCAAATTAACCAGAGCCAGAAATTTTCAGAGTCACAAAATCTGTATATATGATATACAGTGTTGTAGAAAGATATATTTAAATGTACAATATTGTGTTTAAAAATAAATAAATAAATGAATTGTGATAGTTACTTTTTATTAATAGTAATGCTTTGAGTTACTTCTGTGTTACTTTTCTCTGTGTCTGTGTTACTGGTCTTGCTTGTTTGTTTTTAATATAAAAAATTATATTGTTGGCAAATGTAAAAGTCCTTTAACACAAAGTGAAATGAATAAGCCTCAGGCTGGAAAGAAATGTGAATTCATGTCTGTACAGTAGAGGGCAGCAAAATAATTCATCATTACACTGCTCTGTCCATCAAACGCCATTTGTACCTTTTGTTTGAGATTATTTTACCTGTAAAATAAAATAAAAAATAAAAAAAAAAAAAAAAAGGTAGTTATTCTGCTTATTACGTTGCAAACAGTTGATCATTTTGATGGTATTTAATCATATTATCCTAATAATAAACACACTGGTTTGTAGTGCAAAAAGTTGTACCCTTTACTGCACTGTTATTAATCACGTCATTTACCAAAAGCAGCTAAAGAATCAGACAGAGGGAGAGAGAGAGAGAGAGAGAGAGAATTGAATTTGAAACGTAACTTTGAAACGTAAATCTTTTAAAAACAATTTTTCCAATCAAAAACAGCTACCCAACTAAAACACTCACGATTTTACAAAGCAAAAATTAAATCATTATCATAAATCATACAAAGAGCTCCATTACAACACCAAATCTTCTCAAAGGTAAACAAATCATTCATTTTTAATAAAATTTGTAATCAATTAATATTCTCGATTTCACCAAAGTTAAAAAAAATCTCAGTAATGTTTTGACAAGGTTTTTGTTCAGTTTTCTTCCTTCTACTTACATATATTGCCATTTTTGCCTGACCAATAATAAAATTCAGCAACTGACAAATATATTTCTTTTTTTGACTGTAATTAAACCCCCAAATAAACATCCTCTCAGAAAAAGATTAATTAAAATCATGAAAAATTCCTTTTACAAAATCAAAGAAAGATATTAACCTAGAACATTGTACAAACATGTGAAAATTTGTTTCTCTTTGAAAACCAAAAGGACAATCATCATTGACTTCCACATTCAAAACAGAAACAAAATAATTAACAGCTAAAATCCCATGAAGTATCCTCCATTGCAAGTCACCAACTTTTTTTGATAATGGCGGTTTATATATAATTCTCCATTCAGGCTTTACATTCTCATCTAAACCAAAGAAAAGTCTCCACGGTGTATCTAATTTCCCAGCAAGATGATTCTTGTTAAAAACAATCACACAAACTCTATACAATAAATTCCCTTTAGAAGATAATAAGTCCAACCACTTTGAGCTCCACATTTTAAAAAAGAAAACCTTTAAATTCATCCAACTTTGGTGAAAGCATTAGACAAGGAAAGAAATCTTTTTCATCAGGCACAGATACTCCAGAATAAAAGTCCTTTATCATTTGGCTCTCTTCTACTGTAAAAGTAGATTTCAAAGTTGTTAAAAAGAGGGAGACCAATCTAATTGATCTGGTGCCTAAAAATGAGCCACCATTTTTACATTATTCGAATCCTGTCCAGCTAAATCCAGTAATTATCTTAGAATAACCACTTTTGATTCCTTAAATTTAAAGCCCCAATTAAAAAAAACTGTTGTTGTCAGTAACATCAAAATGTGCTCCCAGTATTAAAGGTTCTTCTAGAAGCCAGTACAGTGAGTATGGGCTTTCAGATTTCTGAATGTGAAACAAACTCCAAACTTTAAAAAGACTCTTATAAAAAGATGGAAGAACAGACAAGTCCATTTGTAAAGGGTTTAGTAGAAAGAGATGTTTGTCTAATCCCAAACCTCCATAATTTTGCAAAATAATATGGGCAACTGCTCTCCAACTCACATTTACTGCACCGTCTAGAAGTCTCTGCAAAAACTGTAACCGAAACGCAGCCGTTCTACTTTGGAGATGAATCAGTCCTTGTCCTCCTTCTTCTTTTGGTAGATAAAGAATTTTCTGTCTTGGTTTCAAGTCTGCTGTCCTCTCAAATTCATCGTAAGTTTTTAGATGGTGATGTTTGGCAGTGATTAGACTGCAATATAATTGCACTATGAAGGGCAGGCATTATAGCAAATGTAAGAAATATATGATAAACGTGTGACTATATTCTGCAAGATCCAAACACACACAGCGACTGCACATTTAAAAGCAATTTTATAAAAACAAAAACCAACGTTGCTTATAATTAGCAATAATCAGCCACAGCTGATTTAGAACAGTGACGTAATCAAAACAAAGACCAATCAAGAACAGAGGTGTGGTCAAGATCAAAGCCAATAGATGTGTTCGACTTAACGCAGAGCAGCTCGATCACATTCTGACTTGAAGCAGTGCATGCCGGTTAGAAATTTTGTCCGACTTGAGGTGGCGCCGACACCTCGTGACTGTCACGTGTGGCATCAAAGCACCGCGATAGCGATTCGAGAGCGGCGACTGACTCAGCGGCACAGTTTCTTCAATAAAAGTATTTTTACTGTAGACGCAATGTTATATTGAGTCAGATTTATCATAAAACACTGGTAAAAGCATATATAACCCCTATATATATATATATATATATAACAAACGCTTTTGAAAAGTCGGCGTATTTGATAAATATTGCATTTAATTCACTTCTTCTTTGATCAAGCATGCAAACACCGCGAGAGCTTCACTAACGAGAGTAAAAAGTGTCCGACTTGACGCCTCCGTTTTCAACTCCGCCCCCGACTGTTCTCAGCTACTCTCGTTGATCACCGTCTGTATCCATAGATGAGGTCGAACACACCTAATAACACAACATTCAAGAATGGTTGTGACTGCAGGCCCGTGTTGCGGTTTAACTGGTGACCGTGTTATCTGGTGACCAACTTCCTGGTTCAGGTCCTCCGCACCAGATGTGATGGGACGACAGTGGCAGATTCGCCGATTCTGAAAGCACAAACTGACCTGATATTAAGCTGTCTAATAAACCCACACTTGCTCATAACATGATTTTGGTATTCTTGTAAAGATTACAAATTATTGGTATGATGGCCCGTAGCGGCAGAAATAATAATAAAAAAAGCTTGTTTGGCATGGGTTGCGAACAAGCACAAAATGCAGTTATACTGTGAAACAACATTAACGAATGCATTGAACTATCGAACTGTGCTGATTCAGCTACGGATTTCGAGATTCAAGTAGGATTTTATTCTCGGAAAATATACCAGTGTTAACATGTGACCTGTGTTTACTTGTTATTAAAACTAATATTAAAGCAAAAGTATTTTACATTTTATGGTTTGTGATGTTAAAGTACCTTCAACGGAGTCTCAGACAACTGTAAATTTGTGGCTACTGTGGTTTCGTTAAACTTTGTTTACTATAGTAAAAACATGGTACATTTTCTTCAGAGACTAGCTGATGTCTCCTTTAATTAATATAAAAACTTGACGTTATTTCCATGTTGTTTTGCCATTTTTCTCGTAGAAATACTTAAGAAACTTGTGATTTGACTTCTTGATTGTTGTGAATGACATTTAACATTAAATTCTAGTTGAAACACCGCTTAGAAATGTTATAAACATGTTAACTTGTTTGCGTTCAATAGGTGGTATTTTATTCGATTATAACAGTATTTTTTTTTTTCGTATGATTAAACAGTGTGATCATTTAGCCTACATGTCGACTGCGAGTACTTGAATATATTCACCAACAGAAAACAACGTTTATGTCATACTTTCAGAATTATTCTGCTAGTGAACACAAGTCACAATGTAACATGTTAAGTGCAGCATTAATTTGCAAGTTAACACGTTTATAAAGTAACATTTCTAAGCAGCGTTTAACTAGAATTTAACGTTATACATCATTCACTACAATCAAGAAATCAAATGACAAGTTTCCAAAGTATTTCTACGAGAAAAACGGCAAAACAACGTGGAAATAATGTCAAGTTTTTATATTAATTAAAGGAGACATCAGCTGGTCTCTGAAGAAAATGTACCATGTTTTTACTATAGTAAACAAAATTTAACAAAACCACAGTAACCACAAATTTACAGTTGTCTGAGACTCCGTTGAAGGTACTTTAACATCATAAACCATAAAATGTAATATACTTTTGCTTTAATATTAGTTTTAATAACAAGTAAACACAGGTCACATGTTAACACTGGTATATTTTCTTGATTCAGCCCGTTGCATAATCATGCCGAGAATAAAATCCTACTTGAATCTCGAAATCCGTAGCTGAATCAGCACAGTTCGATAGTTCAATGCGTTCGTTAATGTCGTCTCACAGTAAAGCTGCATTTTGTGCTTGTTCGCAACCCATGCCAAACAAGCTTTTTTATTATTATTATTATTTCCGCCGCTACGGGCCATCATACCAATAATTTGTAATCTTTACAAGAATACCAAAATCATGTAATGAGCAAGTGTTCGTTTATTAGACAGCTTAATATCACGTCAGTTTGTGCTTTCAGAATCGGCGAATCTGCCACTGTCGTTCCATCACATCTGGTGCGAAGGACCTGAACCAGGAAGTTGGTCACCAGATAACACGGTCACCAGTTAAACCGCAACACCGGTCCCCACATTGTCAAAAATGTCAGGTTTTGCTATCCTTGTGGGGACATTTGGTCCCCACAATGTAGCAAGAACAATGTTTTTAGTTATGGTAAAGACCAAAGATATATTTTTTACTTACCCACACGGCAAACAACTTCTTTTTTTTTTTTAGCGGTTAGCAAACAATACAAATTATCTTCTTATCGTTGCTTCTTCCTGTTTCAAAATGAATTAATGTGATGTATTTGGACACAGGGGTGGTTTATGACGTCGTGCTTGGCTGTGGATGGGGTTGAGTGTGCACCACAGGCTGCAGTGAGACGCTCCTCACTCTGTCCATGTACGGCCATTTGTACCTGGTGTTTTAGATTTCCGGTATTGGTTGCTCTCAGCTATTTTTCCTGTTAAAAATCAAAAACAAGAAACAGGTTGTAAACTGTTGATCATTATCATGGTATTTAATTCTATTATCCCAATCATAAACACACTGGCTTGTAGAGCAAAAAGTAATAATGTAAACGAGTTTTATGGTGACTGTACAACTGATATTATCATTACAAAAGAAATGTTTGTGTTTTTAATTATTTTCTTAACAATTACAGCAGATACAAACAAGTTGATGTGTAACACAATGTAAACGTTTAATATGTGACAAGAACATGGTTGCATGAGGCTGTGTGTGATTTCCTCTGTATCAGAAATTAAAGGATGTGGGACCCACAAATAGGTTGTAATAAATAAGATACAACTGATGACATGTCAGAACAATGCAGGATGTGTCTCAAACTACTTCTAGGCCTTTCCTACATCCAGTGCACATAAAATACCCACAATGCACCTACTTGAAATGTTGTCACTCACAACAGTTTTTCTGTGATTCTGTGATGAATGCAGGATGATGCATTTAAACCCTTCAAACTACTGCACCATATGTTTTGATATTAATATACCAATGTGTCATCTGTGTTTTGTGTATTTACAGCATGTTTCTCTGAATATCTTTCACACATATGTCAACACTCATCAGCTCTGTCTGCAGTGTGTCTGGGAGGAATCTTGATATAGAATAAGGAAGCAAAAATGTGAGAAAGACTGACAGAGGATGCGTGTGTGCTTATAAAGATCATTTGCATTTGACAGACACTTTTATCCAAAGGGAATTACATTGCATTCACAATATTTAGTCAGTTCTTGCTTTCCCTGGATTTTGAGTGGATCTGGTTGTGTCTGAATATAACGGAGACTGGCGTCAATCTGGAATGAAGACCACCGTCATCATCATCATCATCACCATCACCATCATCATCACTCTCTGTGTGATCTCAGGTCAGTCCTTTATTGGCAATTTTGTAAATTATATTATATTATATTATATTACATTGAGAATATATAATAACCCAGAGTAGTGTTGGGTTCGAGTCCACCTAAGTTGAGTCCGAGACAAGTCTGAGTCGGACTCAAGTCTGAGTCCCAAAGGGCCGAGTCCGTGTCGAAGGAAACACTACTGTTTGTCAGTATCTTAACATTGTTTTAACCCAGGGGTGCCCAAAATCAGTCCTGGAGGGCTGGTGACCTACAGAGTTTAGCTCCAGCCCCAATTAGTCACACCTGAACCAGCTAATCAAACTCTTAATCTAGGCATACTAGGCAGAAACCCCCTGGCAGGTGTGTTAAGACAAGTTGGAGCTAAACCAAGGACCAGGACCAAGTTTGGGCACCCCTGATTTTAACCTGTACAACTGGAAAAACGCAATGTCAATTAAAATGTAAGAAAAGGAAACCTCTAGTGGATCTTGCCATTTTGATTTTTGATTTCACATCATCTCAAAATTAGTGTCCATGCTCTGCTTAGCAAACTTAAAGTCATGTGACAGAAGTTTTGGCTGACTTATGCTAACATATTTCAGAGTGAAACCGGTTTTAGAATTTGATAAATTATAGGGTGGGACTTGACTTTATTCATTGATATAGTAAATGTATCAGTTCAAAGGTATCTTGATGAATGGGACCTTAACCCTTTAACTGTCACTCCCATTTTTGAATACAGACATAAATATGCACTATCCAGACTTAAATTTTTATAATTCATGAATGAAAACATTTTGTAATATGATTTTGATGTACATTTTCTGTGGTAATGCAATGTCTGATTTTAAAATGCCTTTCAAAGGATGAATTTTGAGATTTTAGGTTTTGAACTGATATATGATTTCTAAAGTGTGATAGAAAAAAGGCAATGAAGAAAGTCTTTTGTAGGTCAGAACTCATGTTATGATGTAGATTTTTTAAGTTACACTCTTGACACATATTAATCTATTACTTTTCCTGCATGCTTTGTAACACAAAATATGGTAAAATATCTATTTAGGAGTCAGAGACCTTTCCGACAATGTATAGTTTGTCATGAATGGATTAGGATTTATTTGTAAGTAAAACATTCTCAAGCTTACTGAAGACAAGTAAACAGTCCAAGTAGGCCAATTACTTACAAACAAAAGGATAAATGAATATATTAATCAAAAATACACATTAAATAATATTTTTAAAGATAGTATAGTTTTATATATATATATATATATATATATATATATATATAGGTCTATCTAAAGGCTATTAAAAAAGAAAGTGACAACGTATTGTCAACTATGGTGACCCATAGTCGAAATTGGTCCTCTGCATTTAACCCATCACGAGTGCACACACACAGCAGTGAGAAGTGAACACACACGCACTCTTGCATTTGTGGTTTACGGGGACTCTCCATAGGCGTAATGGTTTTTATACTGTACAAACCGTATTTTCTATCGCCCTACACCTAAACCTAGTCCTCACAGGAGACTGTGCAAACTTTTTGAATTTCATAAAACACTGTTTAGTATGATTTTTAAGCCTTTTGTTTTATGGGGACACAGGAAGTGTCCTCATAAACCATGTTTACGTTGTAGTACCCATGTCATTATACACATTTGTGTCCTCATAAACCATATATACCAGAACACACACACACTGTGAACACACACCAGGAGCAGTGGGCAGCCATTGCTCCAGCGCCCGGGGACCAATTGGGGGTTCAGTGCCTTGCTCAAGGACACTTCAGTAATGGTATTGAAGGTGGAAAGAGCGCTGTTTATTCACAATCCCCACCTTCAATTCCTGCTGGTGCGGGAATCGAACCAGCGACCTTCGGGTTACATGACCATTAGGCAATGACTGCCCCTACAGAAACAGACTTCAGACATTTCTTGAAGTAATAAATGTTAAAATAAAACATTTCAAAATCTTCACTGTATACATTAAAGATAATTCTTATTACAGTTAATAAGTGATTCGGTCAAGAACAGTGAGTGATTTTCTCTTTTTCTTTTGTTGTTTGATTATTGTTTGTCGTGGTCGGCGGCTGCAGGTTTACGTTGCTGTCGCTTTAAGATCTGATGCACAGATTAAATATTTTGACGCATCAGTATTTCTACCAGCTGTTCAGGTTTACTTAAGACAAAACCGACTTCATTTAGGCAAGGCAAGGCAAGTTTATTTATATAGCACATTTCATACACAGAGGTAATTCAAAGTGCTTTACATAAAAGGAAGTAGAATAATCATAAAAATAATAATAAAAACAATAATCACAAAAAAGGAAGTAGAACCATCATAAAAATGATCACAACAATAAAACAAAAAAATGGACAATGTAAAAACGGATTGATATAATAATATAAAAATTGATTTAAAATAAATTTAAGACAGTAGTAGTAGTAGTAGTAGTAGTAGTAGTAGTAATAATAAGAATAATAATAATATAGCCTACTTGCCTAAGACCTGATGTCAATATCATGACATCCTGTCTGACAGTCAGAAAGATCATTTTAATGTGACCATCAGAGACATTTCTACAGCAGACAGTGGAGTTTATTTATGTGGAGTGGAGAGACACAGATCAGATGATCAACCTTCAGAAACATCAATTACTCACATCACCTTCATTAAAGAGATTCATCTGAATGTTTCTATTGAGTTTAAATGATTTTTACTAATAGAAAAAAAAAAAAAAATTACAATGTAAATCTCTCTTGACTCTTAATAAAGTAATAAATCTATAAATAAATCTTGTCTTGCAGGTCAAATAACTTCAGTTCAGGTTGAGGCCTACATCAGTAAATCAGTCTTCATCACGTGTAAATTTCCACAAAAATTCAAAGAAAACAAGAAATTCATCCAGAAAGATTCATCACTGAAGATCCCTGTTGATGAACAGAATCAATGGGTCCATCATGATAAAGTGCACATGTATGATGATACCAGTGGAGGAGCTTTGAAGGTTTTTATCAGTGATTTAACTGCAGCTGATGAAGCGACGTACAAGTGTGGAGTGAATATCAATAATGATGAAGATCTGATCACTGAGATCAAACTGACAGTCAAACAAGGTAAAGAGCTTCTTTTGGACACTTTCTAGCACTGAAAATAAGAAGAAAAAAAAAGATTTAGATTTTTAATATTATTTATTAAGGAGTGTAGGTTCTGTTATTGTCAGTCTTATTTTTTCCTTCTTCATCTGCTATTGAGTCTGGCGGCCCATAGAACCAGTTACAGACAAATGATAAAAATTTGTCACAGATTGAGGACAGTCTGAACATTAACCTTAGAGTCTGTAACTCAACACAAGCTGCACCAACTGTCTGCTCTCATCGTTGTTTTCCTCCCATTTTTAATGTACCAAAAACCTACTTATTCAAACTTGTCCTCGACAGTTTGTCCCATTCACACATAATAGCTCAGATCATTGTGAGACCATGCTGGCTAAAATTAATGAAAGACCCTTGCTTTTTGATAGACCCAACTGCTCTTGTATAACAAAATTAACAAAAAGCATGCCAAAATGGAGGTGAAGCGCTATTTCTGCAAAGATTTACGATATGAGGACAAAACTTGATACCTGTTATTATGTCATTATAAGCTTGACCTGAGAGTTTGTTCACCATATTGGCAAAGATACAGAAATAAAAGAGATTTAGAGCAGCATAGCATGTTAAACAACACTTAATTATTCCATGTTGGACAGTAACAATGAAGGGGAAAAAGTTTTTGATATTATATGATGTGCATTGTTTTTGTGTGTGTAGATCATCAATTTAATACATCAAGCAAATCAGCTGCTGTTATTGGTGAAAGTGTGAAACTCACCTGTAATTACCCTGAGAAACACAAGACCATCAAACACATCTGCAAAGAGAACAACAAGAAGATCTGTCAAAACATCAGTTCATCAGAGAAGAAGCGCTTTGAGTTTTCTGACAGTACAGCAGGAGTTTTTACAGTGATCATCAGTAATGTGAGCTGGAGAGATGCTGGAGTTTACTGGTGTGGAGCAGAAACCAAACACAAACATGTGACTTCTGTTTCTCTCACCAATAAACATGAACTAACATTAACCAGTATGTACAGTAATCATAAACCATACAGTTCAATAATATATACATTTATTTTACAGTGTATAAATACGTCTCCATTCTCTTTGACTATTAGTGCCTCCAGTGGTCGGACGTGAAGGAGATTCAGCTGAGATCAAATGCCCTTATGATGAAAAATATGCAAAAGAAATAAAACATCTGTGCAAAGGAAAGTGTTTCACTCAAGATGCTCAAAATCTCATTCAATCAGATGAAGATCATGTTAAAAACCCAAAGGTTTCAATAAAGGACGACACTGAACTCAATCTCTTCACTGTGATCATGACTGAGCTGAAAGCAGAGGATGCTGGGAAATACTGGTGTGCAGTGAAAGACGTGTTTAATCTTCCCATTGAGCTCATGATCGTCATGAAGGACGGTGAGGCTGTTTATTTGGGATTAATCTCAATGTTTCTGATCATTTTGTTCTCAAACTCCTCATATTTAATGTTGTGTTGTTCAGTGATCACTCATGAGGCGTCTGTCGGAGGATCAGCGTCCATCAGCTGTAAATACATCAGGAATCAAAATCAGGGTTTTTTCTGTAGAGGAGATCAGATCAATATCTGCGTCAGAGACGGAGTTCGTGTTTCATCAAATAACAGGATAAACGGCAGATTCTCTCTGACTGATGAAACCTCTGCTGGAGTCTTTACTGTGAACATCAGCAATCTGACAGCAGAGGATTCTGGGAAATACTGGTGTGCAGAGGAGAATTCTGGGTCCTTCATATTCACTGAAGTTCATCTACATGTGAACGGAGGTAAATAAACCTTTTTTAACAATAAATTAAAAAAGACCTTTCTTCAGACAAACACAAAAGAGAGAATTTTATTTATTTATTTAGGCAGAGTAAATAATGACTTTACAAATACAAATTCCTTTTTAAGGAAAGTTTCTGTAATTTTCCATACTTAATTTTTTTAACAAGTGATTTACCTGTGTTTTCCATTAGACATTGCAGTGTTTATTGTTTTAAGGTTGAAGAAAATGTCAGTAAACCTAATGGGCAATATCATGACAGAAAATTACTAAAAACTTAAAATTACAAAAACTTTTCCAGGTTTTAACAGTGTGATAATCTTTTGGGAGAATCGTCCCTCTGCCCCACTGTTCAACCATGATTGTGTATTTTCAGAAATGATGACATCTGACACGAGAAAAAAAAAAAAAAAAAAAAAAAAAAAAAAACAAAATACATCCTAGGACAAAGAAAAGCCTCAGTTTCAACTGAAAGACATGATGTGATAAATGTGATTGTTGAATGCACAATCTGTACAAATTATTGTTTTTTTTTTTTTTTAGAAATGACCTCATCTGACACCAAAAAGGAAACGATACAGGAAACTAAAAAGCCTGGTAAGATCCACCAACTCTTTTTCTCATTGCTATAAAGCTCTTATGTTCTTTCACATATTCAAAAGGATTTGACATTGGTGAAGCCAAACATCACCCTTTCTCTGTTTTGATATCCAAGAATACACTAAATATGAATATTCACTTATCACAATATGGAGTTCTGAGGAGGAAAAAAAGTGAAAAAAAAAAAATCGATATATAAAATTAAAAAAAAAAGGTAGGCCTTACTGTAATTATTACTCACCTTATTTCTCAGTCACAATCCCTTTGTGTGATTTCAGGTTTTTCTGTGATAGTTGTGGGTTTGATCCTGCTGGCTCTGGTTATAGTGTTAATCTTATTCACACTCAAACACAACAAACATGGTGAGACACACAAATACACACAACTGCATGTTTAATAAATCAGAGTTTGTCTCCATCTGCTGGTCAGAAATACACATGCAGTTAAAGTCTCATTTCCTCAATTTCAGATGTTTTTTTTTTTTTGTTCACACAGACATTGTTTCATCAACAGACAGAGGACAGAGAGGAGATCACGAAATGGTGAGTTTCAAAACTGTAATTTACATCTCAATATGTGAAATATCTAAGTTGATATATATATATGCTGTACTTCATGTGCTGGAGATTTCACTTCTTACAGGCTCAAGAACAGATTCAAGACACCAGACGCCAATCAGAAACAGATCCTGAATCAGCTCCTCTTTATTCGACAGTTCAGTTACCCACAAACCCCTCTGATTCACAGAATCCACTTTATTCAACAGTTCAGTTACCCACAATCCCCTCTGATTCACAGAATCCACTTTATTCAACAGTTCAGTTACCCACAATCCCCTCTGATTCACAGGATCCACTTTATTCATCAGTTCAGTTACCCACAATCCCCTCTGATTCACAGAATACACTTTATTCAACAGTTCAGTTACCCACAATCCCCTCTGATTCACAGAATACACTTTATTCAACAGTTCAGTTACCCACAATCCCCTCTGATTCACAGGATCCACTTTATTCAACAGTTCAGTTACCCACAATCCCCTCTGATTCACAGAAGCATGAAGATTCTCTCAGCGACGCTACAGTCAAATTCAGTAATGAGGAGAATTGCTGTGATTACACGCCAAAATAATATTACCACTAGCTTTTTGTTTTATACACAACTAGAATTGTGCAGCTGCATTGATGAACGACTGAGCCACTGTAATCATTATTCAGTTCAAGTTATTGAAGTTATCGAGCAGCTGGAGACAACGACAGGTCACTGTGAAAGAAGCTGAAATGATTGTGACTGAAGAAAACATAGACTTCTATTTGAAATGTTGGCGTGAAATGTCACATACCCATTTTCCAGGTCACTGTCCACTTACATCAACGGCAAAATCTGACTACTGATGCATTGGAAGGTTATTTAGTGCCGTGATGAACATCACAATGTCACTTGTTTGTTATAATTAGAGGATTTGCAAGCTTGTGTAACTCAGCACTGAACAAAACTCCAGTGTTTTGAGCAGTGAGTGGACACTTGAACTGAAACACCTCTGATTGGCCACTGCGTTCATTAAATCAGCAAATATGTCTGTGATTGGCTGCATTTCTCAATGCTGTAAAAACACAGTGTGAATATAAACCCTAAAAGCTCTCCTGAGCACAAACACAAATATGCACTAGATCGTTCGCTAAATCTATTTTGTCAATATCTTACTTTTGAGCCTTGACTGAGGCTGCTTTTGCTATAGCATCCAAGTAGAACCAGGACTGCTTCAGAATAATGTCACTGAGTTCATTTTTGAAGTTGTGTGAAGAATACACAGAGCTCGCCTCATTGCAGGATTGGCTGAACCTCACATCAAGGGTGCACATGTAAGGTTTACAGAACCTCAGACACTTTGATCTTTTGAGATGGACAATACACACACACAGTGTATTAAGATATAGACATCTGTTTCCACATCTCACTGAGAGAAGATGTGAGAAAAGTCCCTTTCCACCTACTCCTTCCATCCACTTCCCCTCACCCATCTCCTCTCACTCAGCTCACTTAGACTGGTCAATAGCATAATATACTGTTCTACATGAATACAAGTGATATCCATAGCCATGTTTAGTATCATTTGAACTGTCACTGTGTGTCTGGTACAATGGTCTCATTCTCACAAGAAGTAAACTAAAAGGTAAACAGATCCTAAGAGTTCAGAGATATATTGCTCACTGTTGAGGGTGTACTATTTCCCAGTGTCTTTCATGCAAATTACCATCTGTCCCTAAAAGGTGCAAACGATCAAGTCTCCATTTCGGGGGATGTCTGTCTGGGTCTGAAGTACTTAAAGAAGTGTAGCAAGATGATCAGGGCGCTTTCTGAATGAGCCCATGGTAAGAAGTGTGTTGACACACTTCATACTATGTATTTGTCTCAGGTCAGGTATGCATCTTACTCCTAAATTCATCTTGGAGATTACTTGTATTGATTTGATATCTTTGAATTGGCTGTATAATTGGCATAATACATATTTGCCTGACTGCTAATAAATTGTTACATTTGATTCTCTTCTTATTTACTCTGTAATTATTGACTTTAGTAGATTACGATGTATCCTTGTTACCGCATTTCCTGCATCAGGTTAGTAACGGACTAAAATTCAGTTGAGATGGAGCATAGGGCACATCAACTGTATCTTTAGAGATTCGCCTGACACTTTTTTATTAGTTCAAGTGTACTTAGACTGTAAGGGCTAAAAGGGAATTTCCGTTTAGGTCAACTAAAAGTTGTTCGACCAACCTAAATAGGGTAAGCCTGGCCTCTGTTTACTGTAATATTACTCTATAACTCAAGTGTACATGGGAGACAATGGCATGACCAAACCAAAGCTATTATCGGAGAAGTAATGTTGGTCAGCTTATATCTATAGTAGTGGTCATGACCTCTGACTAGAGATAATGTTGCTTTATTCAAGTGTGTACAGATCTATGGGGACTAAATAAAAGTACTTTTAGAATGAGCAAGTATAGGGGTGGACATCTAAAGTGTTAGTCAATTCCCCTCTAGAAATTTTACATTCCCAGAACGTTCTTAGAACGTCCCTACTGGTGTCAAGGACGTCCCCATAACATTCTGAGACGGTCACGATGTGGAGTTCTTTAAAGGTTTGGGGGATGTTTAGAGGACCATATTTTATTTGGAAATGTGACGTCCCCCAAACCTTGTCAGAACGTCCACGCTGGTGTCAAGGACGTCACCTAGCAACGTTCCCTGGACGTTCCAAGACGGTCGCGATGTATAGTTCTTTAAAGGTTTGGGGGACGTTATTTGGAAGACCTTCACAGAACATTCAGGACATTCTTGGGACGTTTAGTGGACCATATTTTATTTGAAAATGTGACATTCCCAAAATGTTCCTGGAACGTCCACACTGGTGTCAAGGACGTCACCTATTAATGTTCCCAGGACGTTCTGAGACGGTCATGATGTGGAGTTTTTTAAAGGGTTAGGGGATGTTATTTGGAGGACATTCACAGAACATTCAGGACGTTAATGGTTCGGATCTATATTTTGTAACTTGAGCCAATGAAAAATAAATAATTTGCACTAAACAATATTTCTATGAAAACTATTTTATTAAACCTGGCATGAAAGTATATTTTTCTTGTTGAAGAAAGTCAATTAATTTAAATTCTAGTTTTGATCTAAATAAAAAGATGTAGATTTAATCAAAACAAAATTTCCCATTTAAGAAATAAGATTATAAATTATTTAGAATTACTGCAACTGACATCCAGTCACAGACGAAATCAACTGAAATAAAAGACATTAAATCTCTTAAGATCTCAGCAAAGGAGGATTAAACAACTCCACAAACAGTTTGACTTTATTTGTAGTATTTATTTTCATCAACAACATAAAATTACTTTTACAATCATAGGCTCAGATTCTGGATGAGATCAGCATGCCAGGCCAGTACATGACTACATTATCGTTAATAACCAACCAACACTACCTGATCATGCTTTCTTTTGGCTGTTTTATCATAACAAATGTGTTTTGCAAACACAGAGTTGCAACAACCACAGAAAAGTTAATATTAAAAAGTCAAGGGTCAAGAGCCCAACTAAAGCACACAATGACCACATTAATGGTGACTTCAAACAAACCATTCAACATCTAAATCTCTGTTCTCAATAAAAACTTTTTTAGACATATGACAGAAATGAAGTCAAACTGGTTAGTAATGAGTGAAGCTGCTGATGCTGTTTGTGGAGTTGTTTAACCCTCCTCTGCTGAGATTTTGAGAGATTTAATCTTTCAGTTGATTTTATCTAAGGCTGTGACTGGAAGTCAGTTGTAGTAATTATACATTGTTTTAATAAATTATTTCTTAAATGGGAATTTTTGTTTTGATTAAATCTATATCTTTTTGTTTAGATCAAAACTAGAATTTAAATTAATTGACAAGAAAAATATACTTTCGTGCCAGGTTTTATAAAATAATTTTCATATCAATTTTGTTTAGTGCAAATTATTTATTTTTTATTGGCTCAAGTTATAAAATACAGATGTAAACCATTACCCTAAATTTGTTTAATTGGATGAATGAAAACATTTTTTTTTTAATCTAATTTTTTTCATTGGATAAATGAAAACATTTTTTCAGTGTGTTAATGTCCTAAATGTTCTCTTTGTAACGTTGTTATGTGACCACAGAATAACCAATATAGAACGTCCTCCTAAAGTCGTATTGTGAACGTTATTATATGACTAAAAGAGGACCATGTGAGAACGTTCTGTTAATGTCCCAAATGTCATCTTTGTAATGTTCTTATGTGACCAAAAAATAACCAAAATGGAACGTCCCCCTAAAGTCGTATAACGAACATTGAGTACCAGCACTTTCGTAACCAAAAGAGGGGGTTTTAGGAACGTCTCCAATGTTCTGTAAAGGTTAGGGACATTCGTCACCTTTAGAGAATTTTTAGGGAACGTTGCGCAAGGTTGCGAGAACGTCTCCTCCTACGTGGGTAATATCCAAGACTGATGAGAATGTGACCGTAAGGTACGCTAACGGCCGGAGCGATATCTTTGAGCAACATGAGCACCCGAATGAACGAGTACAATAACATTAAAGAGTAAATAGAATCATTAAATGTCTAGATTAATTATCCTATGAAGGATCTATAATGATTGGCATTCTAACCTATATTCGAGGTCGAGATAAAATGGAGTCAGATTTGAATTTAACCAAAATTAAATAACTTTGCACACTGAAAAGACCAAACATGCAAGAAACCTACGGCCACCATTGGATACCTCTATTGGGCCAATTGCGCAGACCTTACACACAGCAGCTGAAAAGGGAGCACTCACAATCACCCTTCTGAAAACCAAAATGATGAATGGGACACCCTATGGTCTCGTGAACTTAACAGACACACACAACTCTGCAAGACCACAAATGCACATAAAGTGTGGCATTTGGGACAGGGCCAATCATTCTGTTTTTGCCTCTATGAAGCCCCTCCTTCCAAAATATGCTCAATATGCTCTGATTGGTTGGTTGGACCAGTGTATTTTGATTGGTCAAGCGTTTCAAGCGTGTCTGGGCAAATGTCACGCCCCCTTCCACAACCACAAGTTTCTAGACTCTGGGCTTGTCCAAATACCCATACTCGCAGTCTTTGCACTTGAGAGCATGTGCTCACAACAGGAAGTGTGCAAGACTGTCCTAGGTTTTAAAAACAGCAAAGTGCAGTGCACTTAATGCGTATATTACATAAAAATTTTATTGGTGCAAAGATAAACATGTTAATTTTGTACATCATTTACAACTGTTTTTATCACTTAATTAGCAGCACCACAAATACTAAACTGTGTTGTCTGTTATAGAGACTACTGAACAGACAAGTTTATTTTAGAATGCAAAGTATTGAAAACAATAATGAAGCTCTGAAAACACTTGCATTTTTACAACATATAAGTGCGTCCCATCAGCTAATGAAAAATTCTTCACACTTCACACACACTTGAACACTTAGATCAATTACAGGAAATATGTTGTGTAAGTCAACAAAGCACTCAAGTGAAAAGACCACAAGTGTGGGCATTTGGACAATGACTCTACTAACATAACTTAACCAGGGCCGTCCCTATATTTTGCATATGCCTGGGTTAGAGTTATTTAAATGGTGAATACGGTGACATGTTTGTTCCTGGAAGAAAACTCAAGACTACAATCAAAGCAGAAATAATGCTTAATGATATAGAGAATAACTCCCTTTTAACTCCCTTTGGAGTGACTTTACATGCTGATAAACATTACACACTAAAAAAAAAAAAAAGTTGAAAACATAAAACAAGCAGAAAACAGGTCATCTTAAATGTACCATGTGCCATCTTCTTTGTGTGTGTTTACACAGTATGTTTCTCATGTTCACACACATCACCACACTCACACTGTAGCAGTGCAGCTGGGTGTAACTGTTATTGAAATTAAGGAAGCAGAAATGTGAGAGAGACAGATAGAAGATGCGTGTGCTTGTAATAACAACCTATACTGCATTTAAGGTTGACATTTTATCAGTTCTTGCTTTTTCTGGATTGTGATCTAATTTGTTTTTTCTCTAAATATCTGTGAGACTGAAGTCATTTGGGAATGAGGGCTGCAATCATCATCTTCATCACTCTCTGCCTGATCTCAGGTCAGTTATTTACTGTTACTCTGGGTCAAATTTTATATTATATTATACTTATTTTATATGACCAAGATCAAATAAACTTGTGTTTGTCAGGTCAGGTACTTTGTTTCAGAGTGATTGGTTGCGCTGGAGGGAGTGTAATGTTCAAGTGCATGAGCACAAAACATATGAAGTCTTATGATCAGTATAAAGGAAAGTATTTCTGCAGAGACAGAGACTGTACAACAGGAATCAGTACTGAGATTCAGCGCCAATGGGTTAATAATTGGAGATTCAATCTGTATGATGATGAAAACAGCAGATTCTTCACAGTGTTTATCAGGAACCTCAGCAGAGAGGATGATGAGACATATACATGTGGAAACAATCAGAAATGGAGTCATGATGTTACATTAGTGGTGAACAGAAGTACGTATGATACTTTATAATCACATTTAATAATGTATTTGTATTATAATAATAGTAATAGGTGCACTAGAGAAAAATCAGTTATTGATTAAATTCATAAATCAGTGTTGAAACTGCCTCACTGCATTATAATGATTCACAGCAGTAACAACAATGATTTATAATTTGAGCTGACTGAAATGTCAGTTATATTTGTGATATCCATTTTTTTTTCTAGACATATCCCTTGTAGGATAAACATTTTTAACCATGTTAATGTAAATATGACATTTTATGTGTCAAACAGAGATATTGACACAGAGACAAAAGTTCCCCAGTGCACTTTTAATAATACTAAAAATATTTTAAGATTTCAGTGAATGATTCAATGATTTGTTGAAATCATTTTCAGACTCTTCTTCTTGTGGGACGTTTGTTATTCGACTGCATATATTGGGCAAACAATCACTTTCCACTGTAAATATGATCATAAGTTTAAAACACACACCAAAGTCTTCTACAGACTGAACGTTGGTCCTGTCCATGTGCTGAACAGCTCACAATCATCACAATCATCTGAGGAGAAGTTCATCCTGTCTGACAGTCAGAAAGATCATTTTAATGTGACCATCAGAGACATTTCTACAGCAGACAGTGGAGTTTATTTATGTGGAGTGGAGAGACACGAATCAGATGAACAACCTTCAGAAACATCAAATACTCACATCACCTTCATTAAAGAGATTCATCTGAATGTTCAGAGTGAGTTTAGTTTCATTTTGATGATAAAATCTTTACGGCTCTAAATAAAAAATGCAAATCCCTCCTGACTGTAAATAATGCAATAAATCTACAAATAAATTATCTCTATTCTCTTTGACTATTAGTGCCTCCAGTGGTCGGACGTGAAGGAGATTCAGCTGAGATCAAATGCCCTTATGATGAAAAACATTCAACAGAAAAAACTTGTCTGCGCAGTGGAAAGTGTTTCCCTAAAGATGCTCAAAATATCATTCAATCAGATGAAAATCATGTTAAAAACCCAAAAATTTCAGTAAAGGAAGACACTGAACTCAATCTCTTCACTGTGACCATGACTGATCTGAGAGCAGAGGATGCTGGGAAATACTGGTGTGCAGTGAAAGACGTGTTTAATCTTCCCATTGAGCTCATGATCATCATGAAGGACGGTGAGGCTGTTTATTTGGGATTAATCTCAATGTTTCTGATCATTTTGTTCTCAAACTCCTCATATTTAATGTTGTGTTGTTCAGTGATCACTCATGAGGCGTCTGTCGGAGGATCAGCGTCCATCAGCTGTAAATACATCAGGAATCAAAATCAGGGTTTTTTCTGTAGAGGAGATCAGATCAATATCTGCGTCAGAGACGGAGTTCGTGTTTCATCAAATAACAGGATAAACGGCAGATTCTCTCTGACTGATGAAACCTCTGCTGGAGTCTTTACTGTGAACATCAGCAATCTGACAGCAGAGGATTCTGGGAAATACTGGTGTGCAGAGGAGAATTCTGGGTCCTTCATACTCACTGAAGTTCAGCTACATGTGAAAGGAGGTAAAACAGTCATTAAGGGGATCATTTAACAAGAAATTAAAAAAGATCTTTCTTCAGATGAACACAAAAGAGAATTTATTATTATTATTATTATTTTTTTTTTTTATTAATGAAAATTAGTGCTGTTTGTTTGGTTGAACATCTTGAGGGAAAGTAAATAATGACTTTACAAATACAAATTCCTTTTAGAAAAGCTTCCGTAATTTTCCATATTGATTTTTTTTTTAACAAGTGTTTTACCTGTATTTTCCATTAGACACTGCATTGTTTATTGTTTTAAGGTTGAAGAAAATGTTTGTAAACTTAACAATGTCATGACAGAAAATTGCAGCAACTTTTCCAGGTTTTGACAGTGTGATAATGGTGAACTGTCCCGTTAAAGTAACGTGCCTGACGTGTGTGTGATGTTTTCACACCAGCTGAAAACCACAGACAACAGCAGCAAAAACCCTTGTTTTTAGTAAAACTGTCTGTTTCATTTCTGTTTTAGTTTTTTAGTTTAGTGAAGTCCATTGTACAGAAGTTTTCTTCAAACAATCACATTTTGTGTTTCAAAAAAGATCTGATTAGATTGTGACTCTTATATTAGATACAAATCTGTTCCTCTAATTCAAGGGTTCTTCGACTCCCCACAAGATCCATTTTCCTGCAGAGTTTAACTCCAACCTTGATCAAACTCACAGGAAAATGGATCTCGTGGGTCAGAGTAGAGACCCTCTGCTCCAATTTATTCAACCATGATTGTGTATTTTCAGAAATGACGACATCTGACACCAAAAGTAAAACGTCTCAGGACAAAGAAAAGTCTGGTAAGTCTGGTCCTCAGTTTGAACTGAAAGATATACTATCATAAATGTGATTGTTGGATGTACAATGTGTATGAATTATTGTTATTTATTGCTGTTTATTGTTGAATTATTGTTTTTTTTTTTTTGTTTTTTTTGTTTGTTTGCTTTTTGTTTAGAAATGACCTCATCTGACCCCAAAAAGAAAACTAAAAAGCCTGGTAAGATCCACAAACTCTTTTTCTCTTTAATGCTTTAAAGCTCTTCTGTTCTTGCACATATTCAGAAGGGTTTGACACTGGTGAAGCCAAACATCATCCCTTCTCTGAATATACTAAGTATCAACATGCACAAGTTGTTTTCTTTAAATAATAATTAGGGATGTGACGAGATCTCACGAGATCCGATGTGTCTAGAGAGACCACGTATTGTCGCTGCCCATGTTAATGAATCAGAGGGTCGGGGTAAATGTGAACACAGAAAGAGTCTTTTCAACCACATTATAATCATTATTTCTGTGTTATAGACATTTAAATTATAGAAGTACTGGGATAAAAGTTTATAGTTTGGGTATAAACACTTATTGTCTACAGTAGCGATCAAAACGAAAGTATTTTAACACATGTATCTATTGTAACACTTTCCTCTTCTGCCAGGAGGTGGCGACAACTGCCCGTTTAAAACATGTCATTGAATCATTCATTCAGGAGATTTCAATAGTCAAAGCAAGTCTTAATAAGAAATACACTGACTCCTTCACTAAATGTTTTTTTTTTTTTTTTTTTTTTTTGTTTAAATGAATATATGTATTTAAAAGACTTAAGCAATGAACAGTTTGTCAGAACCACTAGTAAATTATGTAATTTTGTTTAGTTTTCTAATCTCTTTTTTTCTCCAGAATTGTCAGAAAATCATGGTCTCCAATTTAATAAAAACAACAAGGATTCTCAGTTTATTCAGAATCATGAAGCTCTTGTTTAAATGTTGTTTATTTCTGCATATATTTCATTAAAATTGAAGTATAATTTCATAAAGTTCAAAATGCACCTTCATTTTTTTTTTTTTTTTTTTTGCATTTTGTGTTTTTCAGTTGAATAAAAGACTATTTTCCCTATATATTTCATCATTGAGGATTTCTTAAGAAAAGTTTAAAAATCTCGTCTCGTCTCGTTCTCATGAACCCAGTCTCGTGTCTCGTCTCGTCTCGTGGGATTAGTGTCTCGTCACACCCCTAAAAATAATAGATGTTGATCCGCTGGTTCCTCACACAGTATCATACAGCTTAGTCTTTAAATGAGTACTGTCTTCTATCAGAAAATTTCCCTCGAACAATCAAATTTTGTGTGTCACAGGAAATCAAAGTCAATAATGACAAAATTCATTCCTCTAATTTGTTTAGTGCTCAGTTTCACCATCAGTGCTCTGTGTGCATTTTCAGAAATGACAACATTTGACACCAAAACAGAAACATCTCAGGATAAAGAAAAGCCTGGTAAGTTTGAGTTGGAAGTGATATTTAGAAAAATACTGAATTTCGAATGCACAACATGTACAACATGTAAGAATTACAGTGATATCCAAGTATATGCCAAATATATAAATAATGATTTTTTTTCATTTATTTATTTAACCATTTAAGGAAGCTTACTTCTGTCACACAATAAAAATATATTAAAAAAAAGTACATTTGACTTTTTATCTCAATATTCAGTTTATATTTCAGAATTGTTACTTTTTTTTTTAAATTTTGGACTTTACATCTCGCAATGATTTTTAATTCTCTTCCAAACACGGAATGAAAAAATAAAAAAAAAGGAAGGATTAATTGTTAATTATCACCTTACAGTTCTGACTTTTCTTCTGGCAGTTCTGAGGAGGAAAAATGCTAACTGTGAAATATGAACTTAGATGAAAAGTAACTCAAAATGATGAGATAAAAAGTCACAGTCACTTATTTATTCATTCATTCTTCATTCATTCAGTCATGCCAAAAATAAGCTTTCATACAATCAGCGTGCTGTGATTGTGCTTTCAGAAATAACCTCGTCTGACAACAACAGCAAGAAAAAGCAGCAAAAGTCTAGTAAGAGTGATCTTAAGATACAAACATGAGCGTCGGATGCACGATATGTGTATGAATGTTTGTCAATGAATGTCATGGGTTCACCTTATTTCTCAGTCACAATCCCTTTGTGTGATTTCAGGTTTTTCTGTGATAGTTCCTGTTTCTGTGGGTTTGATCCTCCTGGCTCTGGTTATAGTGTTAATCTTATTCAAACTCAAACACAAACATGGTGAGACACACAAATACACACAACTGCATGTTTAATAAATCTGAGTTTGTCTCCATCTGCTGGTCAGAAATACACATGCAGTTAAAATCATCTCATTTTCTTGATCTCAGATGTTTCTCTTGTTCACCAGTGTTGGGAAGGTTACTTTGGAAATGTAATAGGTTACAGATTACAAGTTACTATATTTAAAATGTAATAAGTAGTGTAACTTTTCAATTACTTTATTAAAGTAACTTATTACATTTGATGACTTTTTGATTACTTTTCTAAATTTCTAATATTTTCAGCTGTTAATCATTTTGAAACATTTAAAGCAGGCAGAGTGAACCTTACAGCAGCACTCAACACTGATTACTGTCAAAATCCTTCACTTGAATTAAGATTATAAATAAGGGATAATATACATCTTAAGTTTGCAAGAACAACTTTATCCCACTTATTACACAGCTGCTTGCCACAAAAGTGAATAATTAGACACAAAACACTGATCTGAGTTGAAATACTTGAAGCTTCCAAGAAGAAATCAGTTGCTAGCAAGTGTCAAGTTCAAACTAGTCAGACATTTAAGGGATACAGTGCAGTTGCTAGTTATCGTATAATCATTTACAGTGTACAAAACAAAATGGCAGCAGCTGCGTGAAACAAAAGAGCGAGTCCACGATACCAGGATGACAGAAATAAGAAATTGTACACATAAGTTGCCCAGATGAGTCTGTGTTATTAGCTTTTACCAGTTGTTATCCGGGAATATCATATCTTGGAAGGTCATGACTGACCAATCAGAATCAAGCATTCAACAGAGCTGTGTAATAATATAATTTAAAGCACAGACACCACAAATTTAACAGCTCTTATTTACTTTGAGATCATTCTGAGGTTAAATACAGATCATAACAAGAAATTAAAATCATAACAAGAAATAGTTTAATAGTTATGATAGTGATTTTGAAATCAAATGTTTGGAAACACTGACATCTAACAACACCTTGGAAAAAAAAAAACAATTAACCTTAAAAACTAAAGTATATAAACCCAAATAGAAAATAAATCTGTGAAGAATAAGCATGTGTCCTATTCTGTGTCCTAAACTCCTGAAACACTGGTGTCTCATTTTAGAGCAGTCAATGCACTTTATGAAAGAAAGTATATTAAATCTGTGTGTGTGTGTGTAAGTGTGTGTGTGTGTAAAAATATTCAGATGTAACCCCCTTTGTAATCATTAACATTTTCAAAAGTATTTGTAATTTGATTACACATTTTTCTCAGTAGCTGTAACTAATTACAATTACATTTATTTTGTAATTAAATTACGTAATTCTGTTACATGTAACTAGTTACTCTCCAACACTGTTGTTCACACAGGCATTGTTTCATCAACGGACAAAAGACAGAGAGGAGATCACGAAACTGTGAGCTTAAGAACTGTAATCTACATCTCAGTATGTGAAATATCTAAGTTGATATATATGATGTACTTCATGATTTCACTTCTTACAGGTTCAAGAACAGATTCAAGACACCAGACGTCATTCAGACACAGATCCTGAATCAACTCATCTCTATTCGACAGTACAGTTACCCACAAACCCCTCTGATTCACAGAATACACTTTATTCATCAGTTCAGTTACCCACAAACCCCTCTGATGGGCTCCTGTACTCTTCCATCAGTTTCCAGAAGAATGAAGGTTCTCTCAGCGACGCTACAGTCAAATTCAGTAAAGAGGAGAATTGCTGTGAATATGCATCTGTCAATCACAGCATCACAACAAAATAATATTAGCACTAGATTTGTGTGTTATACACAACTAGAATTGTGTCGGTTGCTGAGAACGACTGAGCCACTGGAATCATCATTCAGTTTCACTGAACAAGTTCTTGTGTAGTTGGAGACAACGACAGGTCACTGTGAAAGAAGCTGAAATGATTCTCTGTGACTGAAGAAAACATTGACTTCTGTTTGAAATGATGTGAAATGTTTTAACAAGAAAATTCCCTGTCATCTTTGTAAGCATCCATTTGCCAGAAGAGAAGTGTTGTGTTATGAGCAATAGAATGATCTGTGATGAGCGCAGGTGTGTAAAAATTATTTGTATTGATACTCAGTGTCGTCAGCACCGATAGCCTTGTGGGCAGTGCACCGACATACAGCGCTGTTGAGTTACAGGCGTCCTGAGTTTGAATCCCGGCTCGAGTACCTTTCCTTATCACTCCCCTTCTCTTTCTCCTACTTTGCTTCCTATTAACTGAGCTGTCCTTTCTTAATAAAAGCAAAAAGTCAAAAACAGAAAAACTGTACTCAGTGTCAAACATGTCAGTTTGTTTTTAAATGTGATTTATGTATCATGCAAATAATGACTGCTAGGTTTTAAATATATTTTAAATTATATTTTATTATAAAATCAACTTAAGTAGCTATAATGGATATTAAAAAAAATAATAATAATAATAATTACACTACTTTTAAATGAGAAAAAGTAATTAATTACGTTCTAACTTGGGTTTATAATATGTTTGTATATTTCTCATGATCTGCTAAGTGAATAAATGTTGTTTGTTACCAACGGCTCAATACCTGAATCCCAGACTCACATAACCCTTTTTTTTTTTTTTTTGTGCAGTGTCAGTGAAGTATAATGTTGACAAAACAAACCCAAACTCACAGAGGTTTTTATGTTTCCAAAGTGCTGGAGAATCTCGTCAACAAACAGTGAATCAATTTTCAAATTAAATCATTTTTTTTTCATTGATGCTCCTCACAGTGTGTCTTTATTTATGCTGCATTTGATGTGAAACAATCTTGCATTAATTTTCATCACTCATTTTGGCATCCAGATATAACGGTGCATCAGTCTATTTTCTGTCTTGGTTTGACAATGACCTGTTTTCAAGTCTGCTGTCCTGTCAAAGTCCAAGCCTGATGCAGGGCAGTTCTGCTGGGTTGAGGGGTCCCTGCTGCAGTTTTACCAGTAAACAAAATGACTCATTACAATTCACTTGGAGAATCACATAAATCATGCAGTGGTGCATGGAGGTATGGTGAGAGCATTTCTCTAGATATATCTCTGATATAGATATATGGCAGCGATTAGATTGCAATATGTAAGGTTTACAGAACCTCAGACACTTTGATCTTCTGAGACGGACAATACACACACAGTGTATTAAGATATAGACATTTGTTTCCACATCTCACTGAGAGAAGATGTGAGAAAAGTCCCTTTCCACCTATTCCTTCCATCCACTTCCCCTCACCCATCTCCTCTCACTCAGCTCACTTAGACTGGTCAATAGCATAATATACTGTTCTACATGAATACAAGTGATATCCATAGTCATGTTTGCTATCATTTGAACTGTCACTGTGTGTCTGGTACAATGGTCTCATTCTCACAAGAAGTAAACTAAAAGGTAAACAGATCCTAAGAGTTCAGAGATATATTGCTCACTGTTAAGGTTGTACTATTTCCCAGTGTCTTTAATGCAAATTACCATCTGTCCCCAAAAGGTGCAAACGATCAAGTCTAGGACTTGATCAATGCAAATTCAAATTGTTAGTTCCTGTCTCCATTTCGGGGGATGTCTGTTTGGGTCTGAAGTACTTAAAGAAGTGTAGCAAGAAGATCAGGGCGCTTTCTGTAGCCAGAATGAGCCCATAGTACGAAGTGTGTTGACACACTTCGTACTATGTATTTTTCTCAAGTCAGGTATACATCTTACTCCTAGATTCATCTTGGAGATTTCTTGTAATGATTTGATATCTTTGAATTGGCTGTATAATTGGTGTAATACATATTTACCTGACTTCTAATAAATTGTTACATTTGATTTTATTCTGACTTACTCTGAAATGATTTTCTCAAGTAGATTAAGTGAAGGCGCATGTTACCGCAAATACGTGTCCAGGGTTAAGTACATACTAGATCTCAGGTTAGATGGAGCATGGGGCACATCAGGTGAGATTCTAGATTTCTGACTAACTGCTTGACTTTAGTTAAGTTGTTATGCAGTTGCATTAACTATGGGGGGCTAGACAAATTACTATTGGAGTATTAGCATGGTTCGGGCATATTTCATAGTACTAGCCATAACCTCTGGTTATAGTCTCAGCTTTATTCAAGTTGTTATATAGTTAGACTCACTATAGGGGGCTAGATAAAACATGATTGAAGTATTAGCATACTTCATAGTGCTAGCCATAACCTCTGATTTTGTTTGAGCTTTAACTAAGTTGTTACATAGGTGACTGTAGGGGGCCAAACAGAACCACTATTTAAAACATGACAAGCATGAAGCGGTCTATTAAATAGTTAGCCATAACCTCTGACTAATGATCAGACTGGAGGGTTTGTGATCGTGGGGCCCATGTAAATCGGCCGACATGAGGCACCCTGAGCGACATAGATTCCTAATGAAAGAGTAAATATAAAGTAAAGAGTTAAACAGAATAAGCAAATGTTAGAATAATAACAATTACAAATGGAGAAACAACCAATTCGTATGACAACCTAAATTCGAGGTCATAATAAAATGGAGTCAGATTAGACAATAAAATGGAGCCAGATTGAATTTAACTTCAATTAAATAACTTTGCACACTGGAAAGACCCAACACGCAAGAAAACCTTCGGCCAGCATTGGATACCTTCCTTGGGCCAATTGCGTGGACCTTACAAATATAATTGCACTAAGAAGGGCAGGCATTATAGCAAACATAAGAAATATATGATAAACGTGTGACTATATTCTGCAAGATCCAACTGCACATTTAAAAACATTTATATAAAAAAAAAAAAGACTTTGATTATAATTAGCATCAATCTTTTTTTTTTTTTTTTTTCAAGAAAAAAGAAGATTGAACATTACAAAAATATTAACAAGTAAATCCAGATACACAAAATATCAAATATCAAACTCAGGAGTGGTGTTCATGAGATAATTAAGTTAATAATTAAATGCTGGACTGGGCTTGTTGTTAACAAGCAGAATCTCTGAAGAAAAGAGAAACACAAGAGCTACAACTGTTACAGCACAAGATGATTTTTTTCAGTTTCAGCACATGCCCCTCAAAAGGTCTGTGCACGGCCCTGCTACAAATTACTGTTTATTAGTGCATTAATAAATGTAAGATAATTTGAATACAAATGTTAGTTTATAACATTCAGCAGAACAATGATCTGTTTTGCACAGCTAAATAGGCTAAATGGAGATTTGCTGACACACCTCGAACACAAATTCACACCAGCTCTTTCATTAAAAATAAGATGGAAAAATTAAAAATGAATAGTTTTTGTTTTATGCTTGAATCAGATCTCCTCTAGATGGCGCTGTCACACACAAACAC
>NW_026127582.1:90101-97109 GCF_022985175.1 Labeo rohita
GCAGTATCACACTGACATAATCACAAACTCCACTGTCTAAATGTGTAGCAGTCTTGATGTGCTTCATTGCGGTGTGTGTAAAAAATATAAAACTATGTGCATGAGATGGTGAAAAAAAAATTGATTCTGTTTCAATATTTCTTCAGCAAAAACACATAACTGGCAGTTTATGAAAGTTGCTGGCTAAAATCAGGAGGAAAAAACAAAACAAAACAAAAAAAAAACAAGAAACAAAGATTATATTTTTAAAAAGGTCATTCAGAAACTTCTAAAGAAGATTGATCAGTTCATCAGACAAAATGGTGGCCAGCATCACATTAACAAGACTTACTCTGTGTCTGTAACAGAGAGCAGAACAGATGAGAAAAAACAAGAAAAGAAGTACACTGAAAAACAGCAAGAGATGGAGACACGAGCAATTACATGGGAAACTCTGTCTTAACCACAAAATGAATGTTTTATTCCTTATGTCCGACAAACAAAGATGTGGAAGACGTCATTCTCAGCAGAAGAAAAACATCTAACTTGATCAGGTGAGCACTTTTAATAAAACTGAACCTTCTCAAAACCATAAAATCAGATGTGAACAGTCTAAAATCAATAGTGAACAGTTGTGCTACAGGTTTTTCAAATCAGCCTCTATATGATGTTATCCTTAACTTGAAAAATTATAATTAAAATAAAAACACCACCAAGCACCATGCAAAAAGAAAAAAAAAAAAATCACAAACCAGATGGACATTATTTACTGGACAAAACCATTACAAGCTTCTCAGTTTCAACCAATCCTATTCATATAAGAGCATGTGGATATGGACGTTACAACATCAGCTTGAGACCACAGTTACATTTTCTGAGCTCAGACACAAAACTGCTGGATCTCAATAATCTCTACAGTCAATACCATAAAACTGCACATTAAACATATAATGACAGCTTTAGACTCTGAATGTGATCAGTGAATCAAGCCGCTACATGATCATGTCATCAATACATAACCATAACAAATATCTTATAAACACAAAATTGCAGCTGCCAGAGGAAACACTACCATTATAAAGTCAAGGATCAGGAGACAAACTAAAGCACTTCATCTTGTGCTGTAACTGGAAGTCAGTTGTAGTTCTTGTGTTTCTCTTTTCTTCAGAGATTCTGCTTGTTAACAACAAGCCCAGTCCAGCACTTAATTATTAACTTAATTATCTCATGAACACCACTCTTGAATGGTTGTGTTATTGGTTTTGGTCTTGACTACACCTCTGCTCTTGATTGGTCTTGGTTTTGACTATATCACTGTTCTAAGTTGTGGCTCATTGATGCTAATTATAAGCAATGTTGGTTTTTGTTTTTATAAAATTGCTTTTAAATGTGCAGTCACTGTGTGTGTTTGGATCTTGCAGAATATAGTCACACGTTTATCATATATTTCTTACATTTGCTATAATGCCTGCCCTTCTTAGTGCAATTATATTGCAGTCTAATCACTGTCAAACATCCCCAGCTAGTGTCCATGTCAAAAATCACCATCTAAAAACTTGTATCTTATAGTCATTGTCAACCCAAAATGAAAATAGTCTGATGCACCATTATATCTGGATGCCAAAATGAGTGATGAAAATGAAAGCAAGATTGTTTCATAAATGTTTCATAATGCAGCATAAACAAAGACACTGTGAGGAGCATCAATGAAAAAAAAAAAACCTGATTTAATTTGAAAATTGATCCACTGATTGTTGACGAGATTCTCCAGCACTTTGGAAACATAAAAACCTCTGTGAGTTTGGGTTTGTTTTGTCAACATTACACTTCACTGACACTGCAAAAAAAAAAAAAAAAAAAAAAAAAAAAAAAGTTTTTGGGTTGTGTGTGTCTGGGGTTCATGTATTGAGCCGTTGGTAACACACAACATTTATTCACTTAGCAGATAATGAGAAATATACAAACATATTATAAACCCAAAGCAGAACACAGGCACTCTCATAAATAGATATAGAAATAGCATTTTTTTTTTTTTTTGCAATTAAGTTAGAATGTAATTAATTACTTTTTCTCATTTAAAAGTAGTGTAATTAATACAATTTTTAAATATCCATTATAGCTATTTAAGTTATCATAATTGTATTTAATTTTTTTATAATAAAATATAATTTAAAATATATTTAAAACCCAGCAAGTCATTATTTGCATGATACACGCATCACATTTAAAAACAAACTAACATTTATGACACTGAGTACAGTTTTTTATTTTTTTTTTTTTTTTTTTTTTGACTTTGTTAAGATAGGACAGCTCAGCTGACAGGAAGTGAAGTAGGAGTGATTGGGAAAGGTACTCAAGCCGGGATTCGAACTCGGGACGCCCGTAGCTCAATAGTGCTGTATGTCGGTGCACTGCCCACAAGGCTATCGGAGCCGGTGACCCTGAGTACAATTATAACACTAAACTGTCAATACAAATATTTTTTGCACACCTGCGCTCATAACAGATCATTCTATTGCTCATGACACAACACTTCTCTTCTGGCAAATGGATGCTTACAAAGATGACAGGGAATTTTCTTGTTAAAACATTTCACATCATTTCAAACAGAAGTCAATGTTTTCTTCAGTCACAGAGAATCATTTCAGCTTCTTTCACAGTGACCTGTCGTTGTCTCCAACTACACAAGAACTTGTTCAGTGAAACTGAATGATGATTCCAGTGGCTCAGTCGTTCTTCTCAGCAACCGACACAATTCTAGTTGTGTATAACACACAAATCTAGTGCTAATATTATTTTGTTGTGATGCTGTGATTGACAGATGCATATTCACAGCAATTCTCCTCTTTACTGAATTTAACTGTAGCGTCGCTGAGAGAACCTTCATGCTTCTGGAAACTGATGGAAGAGTACAGGAGCCCATCAGAGGGGTTTGTGGGTAACTGAACTGATGAATAAAGTGGATTCTGTGAATCAGAGGGGTTTGTGGGTAACTGTACTGTCGAATAGAGATGAGTTGATTCAGGATCTGTGTCTGAATGACGTCTGGTGTCTTGAATCTGTTCTTGAACCTGTAAGAAGTGAAATCTCCAAAACATGAAGTACAGCATATATATCAACTTAGATATTTCCTATACTGAGATGTAGATTACAGTTCTTAAACTCACCGTTTCGTGATCTCCTCTCTGTCTTTTGTCTGTTGATGAAACAATGCCTGTGTGAACAACAGTGTACACTGTTACATGTAACAGAATTACGTGTAATAACACAGCCCTGAATGGTTTAGCTCGTCAGTACCTGAGCGAGCTTTTATCACATTATAGTCCCTCATGTCCGCTGCGTTCTCAAAACTCTGACAATTTGATAATACACGAGAATATCAAAATCGGGAGATGATTTTTTTATCTAGCGCCCTGGACTCTGGACTCTGGAACAATCTACCCTACAATGTTCAGGACGCAGACACACTCTGTCAGTTTAAATCTAGATTAAAGACCCATCTCTTTAACCTTGCTTACACATAACAAATCAACATATATAGACTCATCTGGGCAACTTATGTGTACAATTTCTTAAATCTGTCATCCTGGTATCGTGGACTTGCTCTTTTGTTTCACGCAGCTGCTGCCATTTTGTTCTGTACACTGTAAATGATTATACGATAACTAGCAGCTGCACTGTATCCCTTAAATGTCTGACTAGTTTGAACTTGACACTTGCTACTGATTTCTTCAACTGATTTCTTCTTGGATGTTTTAATGTAAGACCTGGTGTGAACTTGTGTTGGAGGCATGTCAGCAATCTCCATTTAGCCTATTTAGCTGTGCAAAACAGATCATTGTTCTGCTGAATATTATAAACTAGCATTTGTATTCAAATTATCTTACATTTATTAATGTACCAATTAACACACTAATTTGTAGTGCAATTGTTTTACCGTTTATTGCACTTTATGTGTGTCACACATCAGACGTGAATGGCTGTGCTGCGGCTAATGAACTGAAGTCTGCAAAAATACAAGTCTTTCTTTAAAAGAAAATGGAATTTAACACCAGAATATATAGAATATACTGAAATAAATTATGTTAAATATTTCAATATTATTTCCAATGTTCAGGGTATGTTAAGGGTTAGGAGTTGGTTAGGACAATAATTAAGTGTATACAATTAAACAAATACATATTTCTTTAAAAAAATAATAATATACAGAACTGAATAGCAAGCGCTATTAAATAGTATAAGAAGCCAATACAAACATAAATAGAATAAATAAATAAAATAATACAAACAAAAAACAAACAAAACTATAGGATGCTAGAAATGTGGTCCTGAAACTGCAGCCTCCGGTTGTGCAGGAATAACCTTCTTGTTATATAGAGAAGGATGTTCCTAATACAGTATTTTTGTATTATTTTATTTTATTTATTTATTGTATATATGCATGTATTAGCATCTCATACTATTTAATAGCGCTTGCTATTCAGTTCTGTATGTTATTATTTTTTAAAGAAATATGTAGTTGTTTAATTGTATACACTTAATTATTGACCAAACCGACTCCTAACCCTTAACATACCCATTGGTAACCTGTTTGAAATATTTAACCTAATTTATTTCAATATATATTGAAATAATATATATATTTTTTTTTTTTAAATTAAGTTTTCTTGTAAAGAAAGACTTGTATTTTTGCAGACTTCAGTTCATTAGCCGCAGCACAGCCATTCACGTCTGATGTGTGACACACATAAAGTGCAATAAACGGTAAAACAATTGCACTACAAATTACTGTTTATTAGTACATTAATAAATGTAATTTTATTTGAATACAAATGTTAGTTTATAACATTCAGCAGAACAATGATCTGTTTTGCACAGCTAAATAGAGTTTTGGAGCTAAATGGAGATTGCTGACATGCCTCAAACATAAAAAAAAAGATGGAAAGATTAAAAATGAATAGTTTTTGTTTCATGCTTAAACCAGGTCTCCTCTAGATGGCGCTATCAAAAAATAGGTTCCTAGAAATGTGGTCATGGAACTGCTGTCCTGAAAGTGCAGCCTCCCGCTGTGCACAAACATACTATTGGGGATCTCCAAGCTGCAGTTATATACCCCTTAGAAACTTTAACTGCCTGTGTATTTCTGACCAGCAGATGGTGACAAACTCAGATTTATTAAACATGCAGTTGTGTGTATTTGTGTGTCTCACCATGTTTGTTGTGTTTGAGTTTGAATAAGATTAACACTATAACCAGAACCAGCAGGATCAAACCCACAGAAACCGGAACTATCGCAGAAAAACCTGAAATCACACAAAGGGATTGTGACTGAGAAATAAGGTGAACCCATGACATTTATTGACAAACATTCATACACATATTGTGCATCCGACGCTCATGTTTGTATCTTAAGATCACTTTCAACTCAAACTGAGAATTTTTTTTGGATCTTCTGCTGGTCTTTCTCGCTGTTGTTGTCAGACGAGGTTATTTCTGAAAGCACAATCACAGCATGGTGATTGTATGAAAACTTATTTCTGGCATGGACTGAATGAATGAGTAAATAAGCAACTATGACTTTTTATCTCATAATTTTGAGTTATTTTTCTTGCCCTTCTGAGTTCATATTTCACAGTTATTATTATCCTCCTCAGAACTGACAGAAGAAAAGTCAGAACTGTAAGGTGACAATTAACAATTAGGCCTTCATTTTTTATCTTTTCATTCCGTGGTTGGAAGAGAATTAAAAAACATTACGAGTAACATTACATGTAAAATCCAAAATTAAAGAAAAAAGTAAAAATTCTGAGATATGAACTGAATATTGAGATAAAAAGTCAAATGTAATGTCTTAAATATTTGTTTATTTTGTGACAGAAGTAAGCTTCCATAAATGGGTAAATAAATGAATGAAAAAAAAGGCGTTTTAATTTTGGTGTCAGATTCGTCATTTCTGAAAATACACAATCATTGTTGAATAAATTGGAGCAGAGGTTCTCTACTCTGACCCACGAGATCCATTTTCCTGTGAGTTTGATCAAGGTTGGAGTTAAATTCTGCAGGAAAATGGATCTCATGGGTCAGAGTCGAAGAAACCCTGAATTAGAGGAACAGATTTATATCTTGTGCTTCAGGCAATGATGAGCCACAAACACTGATGTTTTGCTGCTTTATTTAAAGACAGTAATTGTGGAATTGCTGATATAGTGACAATCTCTTTACCAAACACTTTATTACACAAATTTGTGCTATTGTTAATTAATGACAATCTATAAAGATTTGAGTAAAAGTCGATTGCTTCTTTATTACACTTTAAGTGTTCTTAGTGGACTCAAATTAAATAAGTTCACTGTACTAACAACATATAAACAATAGTTTTTTTTTAAAGTCAAATGGTTTGAAGCAATCGGTTTCCAAAATAAAATGAGTTACCACATGGTATAATAACGGTAACATACTGTCAAAATGAAGAGCTGTAAATTAACGGTAGAGAGCTTTAAAATAACAGTATAATGCTGGCAACCACAGCTGCCAGTAAATTACTGTTATTTTACAGTGCAATTTTTTACAGTGTGCTTTATCCGCAAACTTCACGGAAACAGCTGTAATTCAGCTTTTCCATAAGCGCCATCTAGTGTCATACAGTGGATTTACAGAGACTTACATTTACATTCAGCTTGTGTGCAGATATTGTCTGGCCAAAAAAAAAAAAAAAAAAAAAAAAAAAACAGACCGAATTGTACATATAATCATTTATTAATCAGTTATTATTTTGACTTAACTCTTTTCTTTATTTAAAGGCTGAAATGTGAGGTTTGCCTTTTATGAAACGTTTTCAAAGCTGTATTTGATCATTTACTTTAGATATTTGAACATGCCATATAGGTTGTCAGTCATGTTTTCAATCAGTTATGTTAAAATCCTGACATCATTGGTACTGGTTATTGTTTTACTGATTAGGTAAACAAAAAGTCATTTTATTTGTTGTTTGTTGATTTTTAAATGTAAAACTTGGTGAAGTAATTTATT
>NW_026127582.1:97609-177232 GCF_022985175.1 Labeo rohita
TATGATGATACCAGTGGAGGAGTTTTGAAGGTTTTTATCAGTGATTTAACTGAAGCTGATGAAGTGACGTACAAGTGTGGAGTGAATATCAATAATGATGAAGATCTGTTCACTGAGATCAAACTGACAGTCAATCAAGGTAAAGAAAAAAGCATATTTTTGGACACTTTCTAGCAGTTAAAAATGAGAAAATAAGATTTGAAATGTCTGATTTTGTGTGTGTGTGTGTGTGTGTGTAGTTGATCATTTTCCTGCATCAAGCAAATCAGTTGCTGTTATTGGTGAAAGTATGAAACTCACCTGTAATTACCCTGAGAAACACGACAAAACCATCAAACACATCTGCAAAGAGAACAACGAGACGATCTGTCGAAACATCAGTTCATCAGAGAAGAAACGCTTTGAGTTTTCTGACAGTACAGCAGGAGTTTTTACAGTGATCATCAGTAATGTGAGCTGGAGAGATGCTGGAGTTTACTGGTGTGGAGCAGAAACCAAACACAAACATGTGACTTCTGTTTCTCTCACCAATAAACATGAACTAACATTAACCAGTATGTACAGTAATCATAAACCATACAGTTCAATAATATATACATTTATTTTACAGTGTATTAATACGTCTCCATTCTCTTTGACTATTAGTGCCTCCAGTGGTCGGACGTGAAGGAGATTCAGCTGAGATCAAATGCCCTTATGATGCAAAATATTCAAAAGAAATAAAGTATCTGTGCAGAGGAAAGTGTTTCACTGAAGATGCTCAAAATATCATTCGATCAGATGAAGATTATGTTAAAAAACCAAAGATTTCAGTAAAGGACGACACTGAACTCAATCTCTTCACTGTGACCATGACTGAGCTGAGAGCAGAGGATGCTGGGAAATACTGGTGTGCAGTGAAAGACGTGTTTAATCTTCCCATTGAGCTCATGATCGTCATGAAGGATGGTGAGGCTGTATATTTGGGATTAATCTCAATGTTTCTGATCATTTAGATAAAATAATGCCATAAAGATTTGCATGTGAAGAGTACGTGTTGTGCAAGTGTACATAAGACTGTAAGCGTAAATTAAATTTGCATGCGCAAGAGAAGCTTTGTAAAAGTGTAAATAATCCGTTTCAAGCGTAAGAAAAACAGATTTGCAGCATTTACTGTTACTCGTAAGTGTAATTCATGTATTGTGAAACTGCAGCTTCATGCTTTCGCAAAATAAATGAGATCTGCATTCTTCCGACTTCCATTTCTCCACGCTTACACTTTTGGCGCGTTCGACTTCATTTTCGCTAAAATACGGTCAAAAGCACTGCAAGTCTGTGAACAGTGAGCACACGAAAACAACAGTTTGCAAAACAGATTGACTGCGTAGGACCAAAATGTATGTGAAAAAACAAACTGTTGCAAATGTCTGAATGACTTGTGTATGTAGGGCACAAAGTTGCCGAAATAATCTGATACGTACAGCTCCGTCTTTCTTTTTTCTGCGCTAACACTTTTGGCAGATTCTCTCACTCACTGAGTTTTGCAAGCGTCTGGGGGAGGGCGGGATCAACTTATTGTACTGTTTAAATAATAGTGTCTTTATTATTCAAACAAAATCAGTGTTTTTGATAAATAAAACTAATATATTTTGTAATTACAAAAATAAAAGTTTCTAAAAACACAATTGTGAAAAGTCTTCTTAAATGTCAAATGAAAAGAAATTGATAAAAGTATTTGTGGTGCATCTACTTTTCAATTTGAAATCTTTATTTTTCTTTTTATTCAAACACTTTTCCTGCAGAAACCACAAGTTTTCCTTTGAGTCAGTCTGTTTTCTTTTTTGTGTGAGTCTAGGTTTTTTGTTTACGAGTTAAAAAGTTTTGTTTTGAGTAAGCTGTATCTCAGTGGGCGGTCTCTACCTACCAGGATGAAAGGTTTTTTCTTTTGTCTCGACTTGAAGTGACCACGCCCACGCCTCGTTTTGTTTACTGGGTAAGATAACCAAGTTAACGTCTTAAACTCAGTTACAAGTGAACTGATGTAGTCAGTCTTCTCATGCTCACATGAGCTACGTAACGTTAGCTAAGCCCGCCTGTAGTTCGGCGATACCGTTAAATGAGGGGCATCGAGATGTTTTGGGTTCATACAGTAGCGGTATTAACATTAAGTGACATGGCATCCAACACGGAAGCCACTGGCGCACACCACTGCTCAGTGCCAGTGACACCATACGGTTCCCTTTGTTAATATGCCGTTGGACTGTGCAGAAAAAAATATGTCACAGCCCGCACCTTCCGCGTGTCAAATGCCATTTCACTTCATATTAATGTGCTACTGGGTGAATTTGATTATAACTCATCCGAGTTTAATTTATATTAAGCCTATTTAAAAGTTCTATCATAATTTAGGGTGTGGCTTATCTTACATATTTAAATATGTGAGCTGCTGTCACCAGAGACTGCATAGGTTCACTTGTAGTTTGAACCAGCTCAACGTTAACCCGTTTATTTGCCCAGTAAACGATTATCCGGGCGTGGTCAGTGACGCGATTCCAAGAGAGTGACCACTCCCGCCCAGAAAAAGGCCTTTTTCCTGGTAGGTAGAGACCGCCCACTTGTCTTGGTGACGTCACGGACACTACGTCCATGTTTTTTACAGTCTATGGTTTATTCTCTAACAAAAATCCGATAATGCTGACAAATCTGTGTTTTTAAAACAATAAAAAAGCAGAAAGGTAGTCGCAATGTTATATTGAGTCAGATTTATCATAAAGTGTTAAAAGCATATATAACTAAACTTTATTATATATAAAGAAAATGTTTACATGCATGCAATTATTTTTGTTCAGAATTTCTTTATTAAGCATTATAAAAGACGTTTTTCTGTTGCTTTATGAAAACGCTTTGGAAAAGTACTTATTTGATAAAAATTGCATTATTTTTGTTTGAATAATGAAAGAGCATAAAAATAACCGAGAGTTTCACCACCATGTTTTTGTAGCCAATGAAATGAGACTCTCGCCCCGACATTTACTCTTATCTGATTGGTTCAATAAACACATCACACGCCAAAACATTTATCTTCATTTAGTTCTTGCTGTTGCTCACTGCCGATGGAATGGTACTTTTAATGTACATGTACATTAAAAAAATAAATAAATAAACAACAACTTAATTAAAACATGATACTTTATAAGTTGTGTACCATTAGGCTAGACTCTCATGTGTTCATCCTGAATTGTTAGCTGGTGTTAACATTATTGGATTGGTTTGGCTTTACATTGAAATGCATATATCATATAATATAGCCTAATATATAGCTGATGTTAAACATTACAAAATGATATGTGACAATGCTCAACAATAGTATCAGAGTGCTATATTTTTGATAAAACCTTTTTACTATAACAATAAAGCTACATAAATCTGAATTTGACGATTTTCCAGACCATGTCTCTGTTTATTGTATTTAACACTCAGTTGTATACTTTGAAATTTTTGAAGATTTTGAAAAAAAATTGTAAAATCCCCTTAAATTATAACATGTTAAAGTGAAAAAATAAATAAATATTAATTCACTATATTGAACTAAATTTTAGTTAAAAAATTTGAGTAGTCCCTGATCAGTAGACAGGTGAAATTATGCATGTTATTATAAATGACAAATTATGCTGCTAGTGCAGATACTAGGCCATGTTTAACCCTAGCACCGCCAGGGGTCGCTGTACACCTAAAAACCTCCAGCGGGTAAATTCTACCCAAGCACGACAACCGTTTTTATACGCCTAAAGAACATTTTATTTCAGTGTATTATGCCACTGTTTTCATAAAGAAACTAAATATGAGATCACAGTCAGATGAGGTGTCAGATGCTGACTCAGACTAATGGCATTTAGTGCTTCTATGCTCTTCAGCATCCATAAATCACCTTCTTTTACTAATTTTGACTTTGAATCTCAACTGCTAATTCAGTGAGTAAAAGGCGCTGCCTAGCAATGTAGTTACAATTAAAACATAAGTAGCAAGATAATGACAGCACGAAAATATAGGCACAATATAAATGCCACGTCTTTTGTTTTTCTGAACCATTTTTAGAGGATTTTAAATTACACCATTTTAGTAAAAGTCAGTGACTGGGAGACTTTAATGTTTTATTCAAAGTCTTTTATGTAGGCTACATTTAAAAAACAGCCACGGGTAAAATATACCCCGTGGCAGTTTTAGTATTAGGTATCATCAAAATTACAATATTACAGTAAACTATCATATATTGCCTGTTGAGGACGATGACGACACAGCTCGAATTTCAGAATGAACACATAGCCTGGTACACAACTTATATCGTGTTTTTATTTTATTTTGTATGTCTACATTAAAAGTACCATTCCACCGGAAGCGAGCAACAGCGAGAACTAAATGAAGATAAATGTTTTGGCGTGTGATGTGTTTATTGAACCAATCAGATAAGAGTAAATGGAGTCCGCGAGAGTCTCATTTGATTGGCTACAAAAAGGTGGTGGCCCCGCCCTCCCCCTCACGCTTGCAAAACTCAGTGAGTGAGAGAATCTGCCAAAAGTGTAAGCGCAGAAAAAAGAAAGACGGAGCTGTACGTATCAGATTATTTCGGCAACTTTGTGTCCTACATACACAACAAGTCATTTAGACATTTGCAACAGTTTGTTTTTTCACATACATATTGGTCCTACGCAGTCAATCTGTTTTGCAAACTGTTGTTTTCGTGTGTAAATCACTGTTCACAGACTTGCAGTGCTTTTGACCGTATTTTAGCGAAAAGAACGTGCCAAAAGTGTAAGCGCGGAGAAATGGAAGTCGGAAGAATGCAGATCGTATTTATTTTGCGAAAGCATGAAGCTGCAGTTTCACAACACATGAATTACACTTATGAGTAACAGTAAATGCTGCAAATCTTTTTTTGTTCCGCTTGAAACGCGATTTACACTTTTACAAAGCTTCTCTTGCGCATGCAAATTTAATTTACGCTTACAGTCTTATGTACACTTGCACAACACGAACTCTTCACATGCAAATCTTTATGGCATTATTTTATCTCCATAACTGTCCCTTTAAAGCAGCATGATGTGGTAAAGTCTGCATCATCAGTCTGATGTGTGTGAACAGCAGGGACATTTTCACACCAGCTTTAAACCATAGACCACTGTTTTGTGTTTAAGTAAAACAGAAATTAAAGCTGGCTTAGTTCAGTAAAATACAGAAAGAAAATGTTTCTAGATGTGTTTTATTGCAGTCATTCTCCCAGAAATGACCTTCACTTTCACATTCCAGAACACTTTGACACAGAAAATATGTTTTTTGAACATTTACACAGCTGTTTTACATATAACTGACCTAAATTTAAATATGTTTAGCTCTTATGCTCATTCTAAAGCTCGTATGGTGATGCATTTTCTTTTTTTTGGAGATTGACAGTCTGTAGTTACTGTCTGTTTTCATTTTGTGTCACAGACATTGTTTCTTGAATAATAATTTATTGACACCATCTTCACTATATGATTGTTTTGTGATTGTGATTTTTCTTGTAGAAATGACTTCGTCTGACACCAAAAGGGAAACAACCCAGAAAACAGAAACGTCTGGTGAGATCCAACAACTCCTTTTCTCAGTATGAGTTAAATATGGTATTATGACATGTCAGATGTGTGTGCATGAATGTTTGTCAGTGAATGTCATACCTTGTTTCTCTGTGACGTTCCCTTTGTGTGATTTTAGGTTCCTTTTGTCAGAAGAGTCTCTCTTAACCAAGGACCAGATTCACTCTGATCACACCATGGTCATTTACCACATCATGCCACACTGTTATTACTGTATAATATTGTTGTTTTTGTTGTTGTTTTCACCTTCTCACTGGTGCAATTCAGTTACTGAGCAGCTGGTGACACCTACAGGTCACTGTTAGGAAAAAAGCTGAAATATTCCTGTGACTGTTTTAGTTGTACAGCTTTCTAGATGGAAACGTTTGTTTTTTGTCCTTAAAAATGTGTCTCCTGTAAAGCGAAAGACAAAAAAAAAAAAAAAAAAAAAAAAAAAAAAAAAAGTTGCCAGCACACGGTGCCAAGCAAAAACCATAAATTCAGATGTCACGGTTCAGTACATACCTTGGTTCGTGGGGGGTCAACAGGAAAAAAAAAAAAAAAAAAAACAACAAATCTACTATGCTTGCTATGCTAGTTTCTTTTTTTTTTTTTTTTTTTTTTTTTTTTTTTTTCATTTATTTTAAACAGACAGTAGTACAAATTACAATTTTGTCCACCTATATGTGAAAATACTAAATATTATATAAATGGTTATATAATTATATATATATATATATATATATTGCTTTTAAATGTTTTTTAAGCTTTATTTAGTAACAACTTACACAACATGTGTAAAAATAGCAGCAAGAAGTCAATAAAAATATGACAATAATAATATGACAATAATAATAAACAAGAAAGCAAAACAGAGAGCTGTTAAATATCACAAAAATGAAAAACCTTTGCTATCAAATGCGCAACTCACTGCATTCGCTGTTCTTCTGCTGTCGGTTATCAAACAGCGTTGCTTTATTGCGGACCCCTCCTGGATTGAGGGTGAACTGCCTGTATTTGTCAAAAGCCTCATGCACCGAAAGATAAAATAAAATAGTTCATACCTTTTCTTCTTGTAACCTTGTTGTCAAAAATAAAATAAAATAAAATAAAATAAAATAATATAGTAGTCATCCTTCGCTCTTAGCTCTGAATAAAATGGTAAAAAAGAAACAATAATACTGCATAGTGTTATTGTTAATGTTAAAGTTTTTTTTTTTTTTTGTTTGTTTGTTTGTTTGTTTGTTTTAATATACTTTAAAATATTATTTATTCCTGTTACGCAAAGCTGAATTTTCATCAGCTTAAGTGTCACATGATCTTTTAGAAATCATTTTAATATGCAGATTTATTATTAGAATTATCAATGTTGGAATTTTTTTTCCCAGGATTCTTTGATGAATAAGATCTTAAAAAGAGGAGCATTTATTCCAAATATAAATATTTTCCAACAATGTAAATCTATGCTATCACCATTAATTTATCACATCCTTTGTGAATTAAAGTATTAATTACTTTCATAGAAAAAAGGAAAAAGAAAGAATAAACATTTACTGTCCCCAAACTTTTGAACAGTAGTGTTTATTGTTAGATTTATTTATTTATTTATTTATTTTATTTTATAAATGCTGTTCTTTTTAACTTTTTAATTACCAAAGTATCACAGGTTCCAAAAAAAAAAATAAAACAAATAAATAAATAAAATAAAATAAAATAAAATAATAATAATAATAATAATAATAAAAAATAAAAATTAAAAATTAAGCAACACAACTGTTTCCAGAAGCACTAATAAATCAGTATATTAGAATGATTTCTGAATGATTGTGTGACACTTAATACTGGAGTAATGATTACATCATCATAATATTTCACAATGTAACATTTTTTTCTGTATTTTTGATCAAATAAATGCAGCCTCGATGAGCATAAGAGACTTCTTTAAAATCATTACAAGTCTTACTGATCCCTAACGTTTGAGCGGTATAGTGTAAATTGCCATTGTAAAAATGACTTCCTCCTCTAACTGTAATGAAAGTATGATACAGTACACACTTTAGCTCTTCTGGTCTGGTATGTATGAAAGAAAACCAGAGGGCATTTTTTTCAATGGAAGTCAATAGAGGCCTCTATATACATTTCTGCAAACCTGAAAATTGTACCTATATGTATGAATCACTGCAGTTTCCAGTTAAAATGAACACTAGAGGCAATAAAACTTTTATTCCTTTTCACACACAGTATGATTTACACACAGATTTCTGATTAATAAAGGCTAATTTTCAGACGATTACTATTGCTGAATATTATATTATGGTTTTAAAACAATTTTAACATCCTGCACTGTTTGAAAATTGATACTTTTGAACATTGTTGTCGCATATACAGCTTCATATACATGAGTTTTCCAACACAGTCAGTTTGTTCGGTAGCTCACGCGATATGGCGTTGCACTTGAAGAGCTCCGGTTCGAACCCCGTGAAACTATGGTTCGACAAAACAGCTCAAATCTGAATGAGGAAGTTAAAATAGCATGGCTACATAACAAAATGCATTTTTTTAATAAGTTTTGCATTTGTTAACACTATCGGTTAGGTGTAGGGATTGGTGCTGGAATGTGATTGGTTATTAAGGGACATGTGATCCAAGTTAGCTGTTAAGTTTTCTCCAAAAGTAAGTAATATAGGGTAATATAGGGTTTTGCTCACTAGCTGCATTTCTCAAAAGCATTGTGAGTTGATCGTAGAGACCATTGGTGGCAATAGATAATATCTATTAGATATTAAAATGTACTTAGGCTCATGATGGTTTTGGAAATGCAGCCCAGCTCCACTGAGCGACTGCTGACTGATAACAGTTCTCATGAAGCCGCGTTCACCTCCTTGTCCTCGTCTTTGGCGGCTGATAGGAGCAACATGTGAGACCCAAATGTAGGATGCTTGATTATTACAAGCGCCATATGGCTACATGGTTTTGATCTTGTCAGTAACATGCTTGTCTCAATCATTAATACATGCAGTGCGGAAATAAGTGTAAATACTTGCAGTACTGATGTCCTATCAAGAGGCTTAGTTTTGACATAAAAATACTAAATTAAACTAAATGTATTATTTTTAAACGCAATATAAAAGTGCAATAAGTGAGACATTTATTTTAAAGGCTTTGGGTAAAAATGTTTTAAATTCCCTTAAATAAATACTATTAATTGTAAATAGATTATGAGTGCAAATAATCTCATAAACTGCAGTGTATGCCTAATTATTAAAAATGATTTATTTCAACTTTATTTAACCCAAAAGAAATTAGAATTAGTATTAGTATGATACTTAATTAAAAACAAACAAACAAACAAACAAACAAAAAACAAACAAACAAACAAAAAAAAAAACAGAAATATATAAGACAAACTATCATCATGTTGTTTCTTTGTTAATCTGTCATGGATAAGGGGAACTTGAATTGTATTATGTAAATGTAATGATAAAGGTAAACCATTTACTTAAAAATATATTAACATACTGACTTTACAAATCTTAGTGAAAAATCTGATTCCAAATATAAAACACTCAGACAACGTACAAGAACTGAACATTTATGATAAAACCTAAATTTTCTTTAGGTGTGAGCTGTCATGTCTTTAAAGGGCAGGGTTTGCTATTCTGATTTACATCTTGTTACGTCATGTTTGTATTTACTATATTACATAAGCATTTCAATGCAAATTTGTTACGTTTATTTAATGTCTACCCTTTATTTACCTATAATAAAGATTTATGACAAATTTGTTGAATCTAAGAATCTAAGACCGCCACATTTTTTTTTTTTTAATTGGATGTTCACTTTTTGCTTAACCATCTTCATTAGAATTAGATTTTTTAATTAAAGGATATAATGTTATTTATTTTGTACAATTAAAATTGGTTTTAAAATCTACAACTTATTCTTAAACTGTAAACGTTCATGTCATTTACACAAAGTGCTATTATAGACAGAGGTGGTGTGGAATTTAACGATTATAGAAACATGAACAACAGTTAAAAATTTACATGTACTTTGTTCATTAAATTACCTTCTTTAACATGTTTTTATACCAACTTAAATTCTATGGATCAGTACACACATGGTTTTAATAATCTACATTTTAGTATATGGATTGGTTTGATGCGATTTGTTAAACACTAAAAAAAAAAAAAGTTCTACTAACCAAAGTTCCAAATTCACAAATCAATTTAATCTACATCAAAAAATGTGTTGGATTTTCCTGTAGTGAGTTACTCTTAAGCTGATCAGTGTAGGTGAACACAATGATGGTACGACGTGCAGCATCTTCTCCAAAGTTCCTCTGAATCCATTTGACTGTGTTCATCTTTTCCTCCGTCAGTCTCTCATCCGCTCTGATGACCAGCAGAAACACATGAGGACCGGAGGAGCAGACATCTCCATACACCTCTTTATTTCTGCTTTTACTTTGTTTTTATTTGCTGATGTATCCTGGAGGCCTGGAGTGTCAAATATTGTGATGAACCTGCTACCTTTTCTTCTTATTTTTTCCTCTGATTGTTGAGTAACTGACTCTGGATTAAAATCCACTTTAAACTCATCTCTGCCCAGGATGGTGTTTCCTGTTGCGCTCTTTCCAGCTCCGGTCATTCCCCAAAAAATAACCCTCAGATCTCCTGAAGCACAATAACACACACACAGTTTGCAGTTTCAGGATGAAATTCATGCGCCAATTAATCTGTACATTTAAAGAATTTCACAGAATTTCAAAATACACAAAATTCGTAACATCAGTAACATATGATACAACATTCTTAATCTAATATTTGGCTTGAAAGTCATTCAACTTTTTAATGCTATTATGTAAAATCAAGTAATTTGAGAAATATTATTTTTAGCAATTCAGTCGCTTTCATATTTAACAATATGTAAAGCCTTTACTATAATTTTGCTGTCAGGTAATCATGCTTTGTTAGAATGCCCAGAATGACATGAGATTATATTCTGCTATAGATTAATTGCATCAGATTAATTAGGTGGCTTTTACCTGTAACTGTTGGTGCCATTTCTCTAGAAATCCTCCTAGTCTGTTTTAGATGATCAACAATCACTTTTATTTGGACAGCTCAGTGCTCTCTCTTTCTCTTTCTTTTTCCAGATGAATGATGAATGATAAATGAATGTAAAGGACTAACTGAGAGTGCTCAGGTTAACTCCCCCTATTTTTTTTTTTTTTTTTTTAAAGAAAGATCACATGAGTTCACATACACTGCAAATAATGCTTTTCTTACTTAGATTCTTTGTCTTGTTTCCAGCCAAAATATCTAAAAATTCATAAAATGAGAAGGATTTTCTAGACAAGTACAACTTATTTTCTTGTTTTCATAATAATAATAAAAAAAAACAAAACAAAACAAAAAAAACAGGTCAAAATTAAGTGAGTTTTTGCTTAGAACAAGCTAAATAATCTGCCACTGGGGTAAGCAAAATAATCTTATTTCAAGCAGAAAACAAGATTATTTTGCTTACCCTATTGGCAGATTATTTTTGCTTGTTTCAATTGCTAGAATTTGCAATTTGCATGTCGAATATTGCCACCTACAGACTTTACTTTACAAATCTATGTATCTATCTATGTATGTATCTATCTATCTATCTATCTATCTATCTATCGCTTTACAATAAAAAGATCAGTACAGCAATAAAATACAAAAATACCATCACACTACAACAGCAATCCGATCGAATGTGTTTGAAAGTGAACGAGGTCAAAATGTTTTACACCCCGTTTACACCTGTACTTAGTGTTGTCCACTTGTGATCGGATCGATGAAACACATGTTAAAGGAGAAGTTCACTTCCAGAACAACAATTTACAAATAATTTACTCACCCCCTTGTCATCCAAGATGTTCATGTCTTTCTGTCTTCAGTCGTGAAGAAATTATGGTTTTTGAGGAAAACATTTCAGGTTGGTGCTTCAGGTTCACCTCATTGATGCCCTGATTTTGTACTTCCAAAATTTAAATTTAAATGCAGCTTCAAAGGCTCTAAATGATCCCAGCCGAGGAAGAAGGGTCTGATCTAGCGAAATGACTTTTTTTTTTTTTTTTATGAAAAATATATATTTTTATACTTTTTAAGCACAAAAGCTTGTGTAGCACAGGCTCTGGGATGTGCATTCACGATGCTACGAATTAGTGATGGGTCGTTTTTGAACGATTAGTTCATTTTGAATGAATCTTTAATGTGATTCGGGAAGAATGAGTCGTCTCGGGAGTGATTCGTTCAATCACGCATGTGCAATAGGATATTAGGTTCTGTACTGGAATTAGTTCACCTGTTTTGATTCTTCAGGTTTTTTGATTTGTTTTTTTTTTTTCACATGAAAATTTCATTATGCCTTGAATGGCTTGAATATACATCTACCCCCTTACCTCAGTGAGTATATCAGGCCTGCTTTTTCCATCAGAGTTCATGGTAGTAACTTAAGGGCACATAAAATGCACATTTTATGCCAGGGGTGGGGAGTTTAGCTCCAACCCTGAAAAAAAGAAAACAGCTTGTATCCTGAATACGTTGATTAGTTTGTTCAGGTGTGTTTGATTAAGGTTGGAGCTAAACTCTGCAGGGACACCGGCCCTCCAGGATCAACGTTCCATACCCCTGTTTACGGGTTTGACAAGGTACAAAATTTTAAGGTTTGCCAACTCCCATTAAAAAGAAAAGAAGATGATCAGATGTGCGTTTGAGCTTCCGTGTTTAGCGTAATTGCCCACTTTTGTATTTTGCACAACTTGGTATACATTGGAATGATTTTAATAACTCGTATGTACTTGAATTGTGAATCAAACATTAGAAAAATATGTGTTGTTGAGGAGTGTACTGATATTTTAGGAAGTGATCAGATATAGAAGGATAACCAGCTTAAAACTTTCCTCTTGGTAGGCCATATTCATGTTCATGTGCATGCTCTAAACATGAGTACTTTTTAATTCATCAGAATACAGAGTCATCATGAGTTTCTATAGAGAAATTTTCTAGTTTTCAAATTTCTTTCTAAGCATAAAATGAGGTATGATGTTTGTGACAGCAGCATTCAACATGAGAAAACTTGAAATATCTAGTTCTTAAACAGGATATGCTTTATTGACACAACTATCATTGCACAGACAAAAGTCGCAAGGCAAGCTGTGTAAGCGGCAGCAGTAAAATACAAAATAAAATCTTAATCTTAATTTTTGTGGCTATATTGGTTAAAGAACAACAGAGCATTAGATAAACATGCTGTATTATCAGTGTAAATAATGATAAAATAATAATAATAAAAATAAAATGTACCCTCCACCTTTTATTTATTTATGATCAAGCTGCTTGGCAGGAAGGGCAAAATGCTACAAGGCAACAGAACTGAAAGTTCTTGCAGAACTTGCACACCTCTAGTCCACTTCCATTTTCACGTCTACGGATTTATGTTCTTCTTTTTCATCTTCTTTTTCATCATCATCATCTTGCAAGCTTTCTATGCATTTCTTAGCTTCATCAAGGGAAGCGCAGTTTTGCCCATTTGAAAGGTTTATATTTAGATCCTGTTCACAGCAACTGAGGCTTGCTTTAAGCTTTCTTTTAGGGAAGGTCAGGACCTCACTGGTGTGAAAGGCAAGACTAACCTGATCCCACACATAAAACTGAAATGGATACTTGGATTGGGCCACTGCTTTGTTTCCACAGATTGCCAGTCGGAAGTTGTGAGTTTCACAAATAGCTTGGGCTTTCCAGATGATTTGATGTCCATCATAAGCAACCAATGGGCTTGATGTAAGCAGTGGAAATTGAACGAACATCTCATTGAACTCAGGGCTGTGAACAAGAACAACATACTCAATCTCCTGCTTGAAAAGTTTGGTCTCATATATTCGGAGAATGGGCTCTTGACCCTCACATTTCTGCTTCTTGTAGGCTTCCATCAGTTCAGTCAGAGGAAACGTAAAGCGGAAGTTGCCGTAGCGTGAGGTTTCATTCAGGAACAAGGGTGATGTAGTGAATTCACTCAGGAATGGCGGATGAGCTGTTTTTTCTTCTTTGGTTATGTCTGGGAACAATTTCTCGAGGAAACGCTCTTCAGCTGCTCTTATATCCACTTCATTGATCTTCAGGCTCCACCATGATAATGACTCTCTGTTAAGACCCATGAATCCCTCTGACTCCCAGATGTCCTCAAGGCTTGTCTTGTTAGTGACATGAGCCACTTCTGTGATGTGAAATTCAACAGGACTTGGATAATCTGAGATGTCTTTGGAAAGATATTTTTGTACTTTTTGTTCTAGTCTTATATCATCTCTGTCTTTCAGATCTTGTATGCTAATGTATTCTCCATCAAGGAACAACTCTCGTATCCTGCGCCTGTTGATTCTTGCTCTGAAGACTTTCTGAGAGGATAAAGTTAGAATGTGTTATACAGTAGAGTAAATATAAATGCAACACAAAAGGCCAAAAACACACAGGGGACATAAAGTAAAGGGCATTTAGTGACATTTAGTCATGCCACCAGTGTACAATATGTAATAAAGTGTTGTGCAAAGGCCACTTGGCACTACTATACAGTACAGTAAACATATTCTGGTTAATCATTTACAAAGATTACATCCACTTTTCTATGTTTGTTCTAACTAAAATGTTAAGATGATTGTTCTATGTAGAAATTAGATTCGATTTTTTTTTTTTTTTGTTATTTTAATACCACAGTAATCTTTTTGTGTACATATAAAAACCTAAGAACATTAACAAGATATATCCTCTTACATCCCACTGAAACTGTTATATTTAACTGTATAGTTCTGTCAAATGACAAAGCCATTCTTCTGGAAACCACTGCGATTTTTCAGTAAAACTTTAAGCATTACACTAGACAAGATACAAAACTATAACACAACTGGGTGATACACAACTAAAAGCTTTGGTATTAAATAATTCTAAAGTACTGAACAATGATAACAGGTTGGTTCAGCATAATCCATGTTTCCACAGTCCGGGATTGTGTCTGCCTGGGGTGTGATGTTACGATTTGTTTATTAAGTTAATTAAGAATTGCTTACTTCGGTTGCCATTTCATGAAGGTTATGCTATGAAGCCAATGGTGATTCTTCCACTCGGTCTTGTGAAGACTGTGAGATCCTCTTCTGGTTTATGAAGCCTTTTGGTGTCTCTACTGCCACATAGAAGAAACTTATCTTACGTAACCACATACAGTACAGTACTGAAGCCTATCTAATGCAGAATTTGTCATGGGCTTCCATCCGTGGCAAGTCAGTGCAGGATTTGTACGCTCAGATTTAAGGCTTTTTTATGACCTTTAGTAAGACCTGCACAAATAAAATTATTATCGTATGAGTGGGGTAGGTCAATGTCTATGGTAATCTGTAAAATGACTATAAAAATCCTGATTTACAGTTCAGATATAGGTTTTTACAAAAACAAAGTAAACTTTTGAATTCATGAGAATGACCAAACCTGCAATAATTAAATATGTTAAATAATACAAATATAATTTATGCATTTAATACCATTTTATTAACCAATGTCTTTGCTGCTGACCTTGATGATCCAATTTATCATAATAATAAGCATACTAATTTTTTATTGCTGAAGAGCTGACATCTTTTTCTTCTGTGTTCTACTATAGCGACGTGAATTTACTTTTCACAAAGCCTGAGGCTTTTGGTGTGAAAAGGCTTTTACATTTGCCAAAAATAGAACTTTTTATATTAAAAACAAACAAGCAAGCTGTGCCCAGATTTAAAAATTAATGCAAAACTAAAGTAATGCATTACTTTCCATAAAAAGTAACTAATTACGTTACTTAGTTACTTTTTTAAGGAGTGACTCAATATTGTAATGCATTACTTTTAAAAGTAACTTTCCCCGACACTGCTTACCTCTGACTTTTCAGTCCAGCAGAGGGAAACTTCACAACTGGATCCACTTTCTGCAGTAATATTGCTGTAGACCTTTATTGAAATGCAAGAGTCAGATGTATTTAACCATAATAGTGTAAAATATGTGCTGCTGCATTCAGTGTTTTCATGCTGACTAAATTATGATCATACAGACAGCACCGGAGTTTACAGTCACTGGATTTGAGATGTTGTTTCTTTATTTACCCTATTCACCTGCAGTGTCTTTCCTTAAAATGGTAAATAAATAATTTGATTTTTAAGAAAGAAAGGACAAGAAAACCTCCTGCTATGGTCATCATTAACTGTAGCAGTTTTGGTATAACAACTTTGGTTTCGGTTTACATAATATTGTAGTACATTATAAAACAATATGCACTTATAACATACTGTTTTTTAATCCAAGACAGTGGTAACCAGTAGATCAGTGGAGTAAAGCGAATTTCAATGTTTTTTTAGCCATTTTATACTGCAGAAATGATAAGAATGCTCTTGGCACTGCAGTGGGTAGAGGAACACAAACCTGACAGTGTTTTAATTTGCTTTGACTCAGTTTCAGTTTTAAAGAGTTTGAGATCTTTTAAATCTAGTCACCAAGATATTCCCTTTAGTATGCTACAAATACTAATCAAAATTGTTCAAAATAATACATCAGTCAGATTAAGTAAATCAAAATAAAAAGTAAATAGGTAAGTCAAGGAAGGAATAATAGGAAAAATCCAAATGGGTTATGTGAACACTGTAATGTTGAAGAAACAACACCTCATGTATTCCTTGAATGCGGGAAGTATGAACTAGAAGGAGGAAAAATTATAGATGAATTAAAATTTTAAGGTTTTAATGAAATGGTCAAGTGAAATAAAGCCTTATTTGATTTTATCACTTGATTAATAGATTTGATTTCCTCAAGTGTTCATTAGCCAGGACAGAAGAAGAAACAAATGCACAGATAGTCAAGTCTAGTTTTGATTTTGTCTTTTTTTAATGAATGTTTTGCTGTTTTTAATTCATTCTATATTGAAATACTGAGTTTTGCCATCATGTTTTGCTGTTTTTTATTATTGTGTTTAGATAGCTTTGCATTTGTAGCTTTAAAACAACAGTCATGTTTTGTATGCATTCATATTAAAATACTATGCCATCAGCCGTATGTGTGTGTTATGTGTTTATATGGTATGTTGCTCTGCATGAAAGAGGAAGAAGAAATGTTAGAGAGATGTTCATGAATGTGAATGTACATTCAGTTATGACTGTGATCTGATAGAGACTGATGGAGTTTCTCTGTGTGTGCATTTATATATGACTGAAGTCAATCAGGAATGACATCATCACTCTCTGCCTGATTTCAGGTCAGTTCTTTACTGGTCACTCAAATGTGAGCTGTAACTGATCATTATAATAACCCAGAGTAAATGAACTTGTGTTTGTCAGGTCAGGTACTTTGTTTCAGTGTGTTTGGCTGCACTGGAGGGAGTGTAATGTTCAAGTGCATGTACAAGTCTAATGATCAGCATAAAGAAAAGTATTTCTGCAGAAACACAGACTGTACGACAGGAATCAGTACTGAGACTCAGCACCAATGGGTTAATAATGGGAGATTCGCTCTGTATGATGATGAAAACAGCAGATTCTTCACAGTGTTTATCAGGAACCTCAGCAGAGAGGATGATGGGAAATATACATGTGGAAACAAGCAGAAATGGAGTCATGATGTTACATTAGTGGTGAACAGAAGTGCGTATGATACTTTATCACTTACCACAGTAATTATTATATTTGTATTATAATAATATTTAAAGGTGCACTATGGAAAAATCAATTATTGAGCAAATTCATAAATCAGTATTCAAACTGCCTCACTGCATTATAATAATTCACAACAGTATTCAATGATTTATAATTTGAGCTGACTGAAATATCAGTTGTATGTCATATTTGTGAGGTCACAGAAAAAATACTGTCTACTATACACACTAACTTGTTCAGATGGCTTTTTTTTTCTGGATATATCCCTTGTAGGATCTCTTTTACATAGTCCTAAAAACAAGCACAACCGCTAAAGTACAATGAATAAATAAAGCACAAAAAATATGTGAATGTAAATATGACATTTTATGTGTCAAACAGAGATGGCGACAGAGAGTCCAAAGTTCCCCAGTGCACTTTTTTAATAATACTAATAATATTTTAAGATTTCAGTGCATGTTACAATGATTTGTTGAAATTATTTTCAGACTCTTCTTCTTGTGGGACGTCTGTTATGTGGACTGCATATATTGGGCAAACAATCACTTTCCACTGTAAATATGATCATAAGTTTAAAACACACACCAAAGTCTTCTACAGACTGAACGTTGGTCCTGTCCATGTGCTGAACAGCTCACAATCATCACAATCATCTGAGGAGAAGTTCATCCTGTCTGACAGTCAGAAAGATCATTTTAATGTGACCATCAGAGACATTTCTACAGCAGACAGTGGAGTTTATTTATGTGGAGTGGAGAGACACGGATCAGATGATCAACCTTCAGAAACATCAATTACTCACATCACCTTCATTAAAGAGATTCATCTGAATGTTTCTAGTGAGTTTAGCTTCTTTTTGATGATAAATAAGAAATGTAAATCCTCCCTGACTGTTAATAATGTAATAAATCTTGCAGGTCAAATAACATCTGTTCAGGTTGAGGCCTACATCAGTAAATCAGTCTTCATCAAGTGTAAATTTCCACAAAATTCAAAGGAAACAAGAAATTCATCCAGAAAGATTCATCACAGAAGATCCCTGTTGATGAACAGAATCAATGGGTCCATCATGATAAAGTGCACATGTATGATGATACCAGTGGAGGAGTTTTGAAGGTTTTTATCAGTGATTTAACTGAAGCTGATGAAGTGACGTACAGGTGTGGAGTGAATATCAATAATGATGAAGATCTGTTCACTGAGATCAAACTGACAGTCAATCAAGGTAAAGAGCTTCTTTTTGGACACTTTCTAGCAGTTGAAATGAGAAAAGATTTGAAATGTCTTATTTGTGTGTGTGTGTGTATAGTTGATCATTTTCATCCATCAAGCAAATCAGCTGCTGTTATTGGTGAAAGTGTGAAACTCACCTGTAATTACCCTGAGAAACACGACGAGACCATCAAACACATCTGCAAAGAGAACAACAAGAAGATCTGTCAAAACATCAGTTCATCAGAGAAGAAGCGCTTTGAGTTTTCTGACAGTACAGCAGGAGTTTTTACAGTGATCATCAGTAATGTGAGCTGGAGAGATGCTGGAGTTTACTGGTGTGGAGCAGAAACCAAACACAAACATGTGACTTCTGTTTCTCTCACCAATAAACATGAACTAACATTAACCAGTATGTACAGTAATCATAAACCATACAGTTCAATAATATATACATTTATTTTACAGTGTATAAATACGTCTCCATTCTCTTTGACTATTAGTGCCTCCAGTGGTCGGACGTGAAGGAGATTCAGCTGAGATCAAATGCCCTTATGATGCAAAATATGCAAAAGAAATAAAACATCTGTGCAAAGGAAAGTGTTTCACTGAAGATGCTCAAAATATCATTCAATCAGATGAAGATCATGTTAAAAAACCAAAGATTTCAGTAAAGAACGACACTGAACTCAATCTCTTCACTGTGACCATGACTGAGCTGAGAGCAGAGGATGCTGGGAAATACTGGTGTGCAGTGAAAGACGTGTTTAATCTTCCCATTGAGCTCATGATCGTCATGAAGGACGGTGAGGCTGTTTATTTGGGATTAATCTCAATGTTTCTGATCATTTTGTTCTCAAACTCCTCATATTTAATGTTGTGTTGTTCAGTGATCACTCATGAGGCGTCTGTCGGAGGATCAGCGTCCATCAGCTGTAAATACATCAGGAATCAAAATCAGGGTTTTTTCTGTAGAGGAGATCAGATCAATATCTGCGTCAGAGACGGAGTTCGTGTTTCATCAAATAACAGGATAAACGGCAGATTCTCTCTGACTGATGAAACCTCTGCTGGAGTCTTTACTGTGAACATCAGCAATCTGACAGCAGAGGATTCTGGGAAATACTGGTGTGGAGAGGAGAATTCTGGGTCCTTCATACTCACTGAAGTTCAGCTACATGTGAAAGGAGGTAAAACAGTCAATTAAGGGGATCGTTTAACAAGAAATTAAAAAGATCTTTCTTCAGATGAAAACAAAAATATATTTAGTGTATTTTTTTGTTTTGTTTTGTTTTGTTTTGTTTTTGCTATGAAAATCAGTCCTGTCTGGTTGAACATCTTGAGTGAAAGTAAATAATGACTTTACGAATGCACTTTAAGAAGAGTTTCTGTAATTTTCCATATTGATTTTCCAAGTGTTTCCAATAGACATTGCAATGTTTATTGTTTTAGTCATGCTGTCAGGGAAGACAAGGAATTTGCCAAGTTAAGCTGTAGATGATGACAATGTCCATGGCGAGAAAACTACAGCACCTTTTCCAGGTTTTGACAGTGAAATGAAAGATAGAGCTGCATGTCATCAGCATAGCAGTGGTAAGAGAAGCCATGTGCCTGTTTTGATGGGCCCCAGTGATGTAGTGTAAATGGAGAAGACAGGGGTCCAGAACAAAAACCCTTGTGGAACCCCAGTGGCCAGATGATGTGCTTTAGAAACCTCCCCTCCCCAGGCCACCCTGAAAGACCTAGTGAGATAGGATTCAAACCAGCGAAGAGGAATCCCTGTGATACCCAGTGATGAGAGGGTGGACAAGAGTATCTGATGATTGACTTCAAACAATCAGATTTTGTCCAGCAAAATGAGTACTGATGATCTGTGAATCAGCTTTTTGCAGATACAAGGCTTCAGTAACTGACAGTAGTATTTCAGGGTTTCTGAACCCTGACTGGTTAGCCCAATGAACCATTTTCCTGCAGTGATACCTGTTTAACTCCAACGTTGAGTGTTTCTGTTATGAATGGAAGGAAAATGGATCTCTATAAGTGAAGTGTTTAATGTAGGTTTTTTGAGCGGTTTATTCAGCCTGCTTGATTGGGTATTTTCAGAAATGTTGATGATGTGACAAGTGCTGGTAAAAGTGTAGGACAAAGAAAGAGTCTGGTAAGTCTGGTCCTCAGGTGAACTGGGATAGGATCAGTGGGCATGTTGTAGGATGGCTGGAAAAGATGTTGGAATTTTCAGAAGGGGACAGAAGGAGAACAGTGGGGTGTTACTGTGGATGTTGTCTGTATTAGTTCCTTACGTGTGCTGTTGTAGTTTTGTTGGTTAAGAAATGACCTCATCTGACACCAAAAAGAAAACAGAGTCCATGAAACAGAAAAGCCTGGTAAGTTTCCACCAACTTTTTTGTGTCTGGAGTTGTTGTTATCTTGTTCTTGCACATATTCAGACAGATTTGACACTGGTGACACCAAACATCACTTTTTTTTCTGTTTTGCAGAATGTTTCTGTTTTAGCCTATAGCTATGCAAATGGCCAAATATATAAATAGATGTTTGAGTTGGAATTTATCTAGTAAAATACTGAATTTTATTTATTTAAGAATTACCTTTTATTTAAAAAAAATTACATCTCTGACAAAAAAAGGAAACAGTCCAGAAAACAGAAAAACCTGATAAGATCCACCAAGTCATTTTTCGTTATGCTTCTGTCCTTGCACATATTTAGACAGGGTTGAGCAAATGATGATAGACACTGTATTATTTTCCATGCATTTATTTAACCATTTAAAGCAGCATGTTGTGGTAAAGTCTAAATAAATATTTCTGATTTTTATATAAAAAACAAAAGGGACATTTTCACATTCAGCTGAAAAACCTTTCAGACCACTGTTTTGTGTTTAAGTAAAACAGAAGTTAAAGCTGGCTGCTTTAGTTCAGTAAGATACAGAAAGAAAGTGTTTCTAGATGTGTTTTATTGCAGTCATTCAGCCAGAAATGACCTTCACTTTCACATTCCAGAACACTTTGACACAGAAAAGATGTTTATTTTTAACATTTACACAGCTGTTTTACACATAAATGACCTAAATTTAAATCTGTTTTGTTCTTATGCTCATTCTAAAGCTCGTCTGGGGACGCTTTTTTTTTTGGAGATTGACAGTTTGTAGTTACTGTGTTTTCATTTTGCAGAATTCATTTTGTTTCACAGAAAAGAAAAGTTAATAAAGACATTGTTTCTTTAATAATAATTTATTGACACCATTTTCACTATATGATTGATTTTGTGATTGTGATTTTTGTTGTAGAAATGACTTCGTCTGACACCAAAAAGGAAACGACCCAGAAAACAGAAACGTCTGGTGAGATCCAACAACTCCTTTTCTCAGTATGAGTTAAATATGGTATTATGACATGTCAGATGTGTGTGCATGAATGTTTGTCGATGAATGTCATGGACCTTGTTTCTCTGTGACGTTCCCTTTGTGTGATTTTAGGTTCCTTTTGTCAGAAGAGTCTCTCTTAACCAAGGACCAGATTCACTCTGATCACACCATGGTCATTTACCACATCATGCCACACTGTTATTACTGTATAATATTGTTGTTTTTGTTGTTGTTTTCACCTTCTCACTGGTGCAATTCATGCTCTTCTGTAAATATTCAGTTACTGAGCTGAAAAGCTGTTTGTGTTACTGAGCAGCTGGTGACACCTACAGGTCACTGTTAGGAAAAAAGCTGAAATATTCCTGTGACTGTTTTAGTTGTACAGCTTTCCAGATGGAAACGTTTGCTTTTTGTCCTTAAAAATGTGTCTCCTGTAAAGCGAATGACAAAAAAAAAAAAAAAAAAAGTCAAATAGTTGCCAGCACATGGTGCCAAGCAAAAACCTTAAATTCAGATGTCACGGTTCAGTACGTACTTCGGTTCACGGTTCAATATGATTTCGGTACAACAGGAAAAGAACAACAGATCTACTATGCTTGCTATGTGTGACACGTAACATAGCCTATATATGCTGAGTTTTAGTTCATTTTTGTGACCGAAAGGAAACTCAAATTCCAGAAAGTGACATCCTATTTGTTTTCTTTAATTTACAAAAGACCTTTTACAGTGATGCATTATTAATAACACAATAAATGACAGTGTTTTAAGGTGATTTTGCTGGTATAAGGAAACAGACTGTTCGGTACCAATACATGTATCGTTACACCCCTAATATAGATGTGTGTGTTTCAAAATCCAGACAATACCTGTAAGGTAACAGTTAAAAAAGGAAAAAAATGAGAAAAAAATAGGATGTTGATGTTGCACCTTAATTTTACAGTTTTTGTTTGCCAGCTGCTTAGAAAAACAATGACCAGTTCAGATGAGTCATCGCTTGAATCTGAATCATTGCTGAATCAGTTTTGTTGAGTGCGTGTAACTTTTAAATTCTCTGATCATAAACAACAAAGTGCAGATGTAAACGAATGAAAGTAAGAGATTCAAGTGTAGACAGCTTCAGTGATTATAACTATACATTTGTTTTTGGGAGTGCTTACACTGAAGATCAAAGTTAGTAATAATGTTGCTCTCTGTATATAATTTATTCACTGTTTGAATAACCATGGAAATTAAAGGTTATAAAAAAAGCCCATGTCTTTTTTTTTTTTTTTTTTTTTTCTTTTTTTTCCTAAAAAAGATGTTTTTGATGTTTATAGTTCATAGATTTGGTTTTACCCTGGAGTCGGTTCCCGCTCCGCCAATGGTTCTGATCCAGTATTTAGTTCTCGTGTTGTCTCATGTGAGACTGTGCTGCTGCTCTGCGCCACTAGAGGGAGCGCGATTATCTTTCACATGAGCGGAGTTAAAAACGAAAGTAAAACACGACAAATAAACGACACCACGTCGAGGCGGAAAACTCATTAACACCGAGTATTCAGCGGCCGCCGGTTCTATGGTAAGTAGGAACGTTTTCTTCTTGTAACCTTGCTGTCAAAAAATGAAATAAAATAAAATAAAATAGTCGTCCTTCACCCTTAGCTCTGAACAAATGAAAAAAAAAAAAAATGTTAATGTTTATTATTATTATTATTATTATTATTATATTTTACAATATGATTTATTCCTGTTATGCAAAGCTGCATTTTCAACAGCTGTTACTTCAGTCTTAAGTGTCACATGATCTTTTAGAAATCATTTTAATATGCAGATTTTTAGAATTATCAATGTTGGAAACGTTTTTTTTTTTTCTTCTTTTTATTTCTTTCTAGGATTTTTCAATGAATTAAATTCATTGAAAAAGTTAAATAGAAAAAACATTTATTCCAAATATAAACATTTTTTAACAATGTAAATCTATCACCGTTGTATTAATTGAACACATCCATGGGGAATTAAAGTATTAATTTCTTTCAAAAGAAAAAAAAAAGAATAAAGAAAGAATAAAAATTGACTGATCCCAACCTATTGAACAGTAGTGTATATTGTTAGAAAAGCTTTCTATTTGTTTTGTTTTGTTTTTAAAATCACAGGTTCCAAAAATTAAAATAAATAAATAAATAAAATAGAATAGAATAAATAATAAAATAAAATAAAATAAAATAAAATAAAATAAAATAAAAATAAGCTACACAACTTCCAGCAGCACTAATAAATCAGTATATTAGAATGATTTCTGAAAAATCATGTGACACTGAATACTGGAATAACGATTATGTTGTAACAATATTTCACAATATATATATATATATATATATATATATATATATTGCTGTATTTTTTTTAGCAAACACAGCCTTGATGAGCATAAGAGACTTCTTTAAAAAAAAACAAAAAAAAAAAAAAACATTACAAGTCTTATTTTTAGAGCTGTAGTGTATTGCCAATGTCATTGTAAAAATTACTTCCTCCTTTAACTGTAATGAAAGTATGATACAGTACACACTTTATATATTACCTTAAGAGAACAGCAGTTAAATATATTTGGGAATGTAATTAAACTGCACATATCTGCGTACTCATATCTCATATAGACTATTTTAACAATGTCCTTACTACTTTTCTGGTCCTTAAACATGGTAGTTTTGTTCCTCCCTATGGAGTCGAAGAGCTCTCGGATTTCTTCCAAAATATCTTTTTTGTATTCCGAGGATGACATTTGAGTGAATAACTGACAGAACTTTCATTTCTGAATAAAACACTTAAATGGTTTACTCAAAATGAAAATGATGTCATCATTTACTAACGCTCATGGAACTATATCGTTAGTCTATTTCATTTTGATAATCGCTGATGATCTTTTTTTTCCATTTCTGCACAAAAAAGGCAAATTAGTCTCTCATCACTCATTTACTGCCACACTGCCACCAAAATGAGTTTCTGTAATAAGAAAGATGGACACTGCCTCTGAAATTTGTTCTCCATCTTCTGAAGCAAGCTGTGATCAACCCAAGAAGAATTTGCCCTCTGTCTTAAGTAAAACAAAAGTGCTTTCTGACCCCAGGTAAGACATTAGCCATTTTAGCATCTGGCAGATGCTTTCATCCAAAGTGACTTACAGTGAGCGTCAATGTCTCTGTTATACTGAATACTCTCCATATGTTTATAATTATGTAATTTCTTATGCACTCCTCTAAACAATTTAATTACAGGACTTCCTGTGCAACCAAACATATTTGTTGTATTGCTTTGGATAAAAGCTTCATCTGAATGAATAAATATAATCTAGGGTGCATTCAAGCTATAGACATGAAGACTGACAAAGAGCAGACAGGTTTAAAATGGTGTTTTGTTTGACTTGTGTTAGTATCGGCAGTAAGAAGAGGCAGAGATCAAAATCTCCAGAACCCAGTGGTGTGCCTGTGAAGCATAAAACATCCATGATGCAACCACTTAAATTCAATGATGGACCAGTGACCACTGATCCTCTGTTAGTATACACATTTTACTTTCTGATTTACTGTAGTTCATCTCGGATGAATAATGATTTAAGTAACTTGAGGAATAAAATAACACTAAATGTATGTTCTCCTTTTTTGTTGTTGTTGTTGCTTTTTTTTTACTTTCAGCAGGGGGGAGAAATGTGAGCCAATCAGGTCTGTGCTGTCCTTTACATCCCCTATCATACCCACATCAAACAGGAAAGAACTGAAACAGTCCTGCAGACTCAGAGAGAAGAGGCTGTAGACCTGCAGAAAATCAAAGACCAGCACAAAACTAGCATGAAAAGAAAATATGAAAGACTATTTGAGGGCACTAAACTCCAAAAGAACCAAACCTTCCTGAACAGGATCTACACACAGCTCTACATTATAGAGGGAGAGAGTGAAGGAGTAAATAAAGAACATGAGGTTTTACAGATGGAGAAAACAACCAGAACAGAACACTCACAAGACACTCCAATCTACTGCAATGGCATCTTTAAAGCCTCACCTGAACCAGGATGTGAGGAGAAAGACCAAATCAAGACTGTTCTTACTAAAGGCATCGCTGGAATCGGAAAGACCGTCTCTGTGCAGAAGTTCATTTTGGACTGGGCAGAGGGAAAAGCCAATCAGGATGTAGATTTCATGTTTCTGCTTCCATTTCGAGAGCTGAACTTGATCCGAGATCATCGGTACAGTCTTCACAGACTTCTGCTGGACTTTTATCCTGAACTTCAAGATCTGGACACAAAGATTTATGAGGAGTGTAAAGTTGTGTTCATCTTTGATGGTCTAGATGAAAACAGAATCACACTGATGTTTTCAGATGATTGGAAAGTTTGTGATGTGACTGAGACTTCATCAGTGGGTGTGTTGATGTCAAACCTCATGAAAGGAGAGCTGCTTCCCTCTGCTCTCATCTGGATCACCTCCAGACCAGCAGCAGCCAATCAGATCCCCTCCAAATACATCAACCGTCTGACAGAAATTCAGGGATTCAATGAGTCTCAGAAGGAGGAATATTTCAGGAAGAGAATCAGTGACCAGCATCAAGCCAGCAGAATCATCTCACACATCAGAAGAGCAAGAAGCCTCCACATCATGTGCCACATCCCTGTCTTCTGCTGGATCTCATCCACTGTGCTTCAAAACCTTCTGAAAGAAGATCAGAGTGCAGAAATCCCTCAAACTCTGACTGAAATGTACATCCACTTCCTGCTGATTCAGATCAACATGAGGAATCAGAAGTATGAAGAGAGAGGTCCAGAGAAACCCCTGCAGTCCAACAGAGAAGTGATTGTGAAACTTGCTGAAGTGGCTTTCAAACAACTGATGAAGGGCAATGTGATGTTCTATGAGGAGGACCTGATTAAGAGCAGTATAGATGTCACTGATGCCTCAGTGTGTTCTGGGATTTGCACTGAGATCTTTAAGGAGGAATCTGTGATTCATCAGAGGAAAGTCTACAGCTTCATCCATCTGAGCATTCAGGAGTTTCTTGCTGCTTTCTATGTTTTTTACTTTCATGTGACTACAACTATGAAGGGACTGAAGAGTTTTGCTTTAGTACAACATTTGCTTAAAGCTGCAGTAGATAAAGCCGTTGAGAGTGAGAATGGACACCTGGATCTGTTCCTGCGGTTCCTGCTGGGCGTCTCACTGGAGTCCAATCAGAGACTCTTACAGGATCTACTGACACACACAGAGAACAGCTCAGAGAGCATCAGCAGAACCACACAGTACATTAAAGAGAAGATCAAAGATGGACATGGACTCTCCACTGAAAGATCCATCAATCTGTTCCTCTGTCTGCTGGAAGTGAAAGATCAGACTCTGTCCAGAGAGATTAAGGAGTTTGTGAAATCAGACAAACACTCAGAGAAGAAACTCTCTCCTGCTCACTGCTCAACAATTGCCTACATGCTTCAGATGTCAGAGAAGGTGCTGGATGAACTGGACCTCAAGAAATACAACACATCAGATGAGGGGAGAAGAAGACTGATACCTGCTGTTGTGAACTGCAGAAAAGCTTTGTAAGTAGTAAATTATTCTATTACAAAAAAATCATCAAAATGTTTCACCAGAGTGATGTCCAACATTGGTCAAGCTACTTTAAATTGAGCTATGTAAGCTACTATCTTACTCTACAGAAACTTTACCTAATCTAAGCAGGAACAAATTGTTTAATTTTAGGCTACAACTAACAATTTTTGATAGACTATTTGACTAATCAAAAAGAAAATCAGCAGATTACAAATATATATTTTAAGTGAAAGTATCAATTGTAATTTTTATGTTATTATCTTTGAATAACATTGTGAATATTAAAGTGATATCAAATTTATTTTACACATTTTTAGAATTGCTATGTTGTGCTACTTAACAACCATGAATCTTATAGAAATATCAGTTTTATGAAAAAATTGTTTACTCTCTTTCAGTTTTCCTGGATTTAATCTCAGTGCTCAGCATTGTGAAATTTTGTCATCAGCTCTACAATCCTCAAACTCTGTCTTGAGAGAGCTGGATCTGAGTAACAATGACCTGGGGGATTCAGGAGTGAAGCTGCTATCTGGTGGACTAAAGAGTCCAAACTGTCAGCTGAAGATACTGAGGTATTAAGCACATATAAGGGATAATGTACAGCCAGGTGGTCACATTGCTGATGTGTGTTTGTAGATGATCTGACTGTGTATGTCTGTAGGTTGTCTGGTTGTATGGTGACAGAGGAAGGCTGTGGTTATTTGTCTTCAGCTCTGAGTTCAAACCCCTCACACCTGAGAGAGCTGGATCTGAGCTACAATCACCCAGGACAATCAGGAGTCCAGCTGCTCAAACACAAACTGAAGGATCCAAACTGCTCACTGCAGATACTCAAGTATGTTTGGCAGTATGACACATTTATTTATGTGTATGATGTATGTATGTATATTCTTAATACTTTGAGGACAAAAGTTTCCCCCAGAGTCATCTAAACCTTCCACCACTATGTGGTGGGGATGTGCAGTTTATCTTTGTCTTTAGTTTCACACATGTTCTTAAATACTTGCAATTAAAACATGCAGTTAAAATGTTAAACACATATTTGCTGTCTGTTTGTGCATTTTTCTCTCTAGTTTGGACCATGGAGAACATTTTAGGATCACACCAGGATTGCAAAAATGTAAGTAATGTACACATATTTAATAGTTTTATGGGGCTCTGAAGGTACTCATAACTGTAGCTTTGAAAGTCTTAGAGTTTCTTGTATTTGGCTGAGCAGTCATTGTGCAACTCACCAATATATTATATATACATATTTTTAACTATGTCCTATTTTGCTTTTATAACATGTTCAATTTACTTTAATGTGTAATGTTGCAGTTTTATCATGAAAATAATCTGCAAAGTTACAAAGCATGAAGTCACTCCCAAGGTGAATCTGCCTTGGGTGGGAATTATTTAAACAAGGAATACTGTGATGTCTTCATTCCTAGAGGAATCCTGCAATTTTTGGTTTTCAGGGAGTTTAGAAACAATTATTACAAAATAAATGATTGAGTTGCATTAGTAGTGCATTAGTAAAACTAAAAGTAATGCTAGGGGCGTGGCATTTCCAAAACATGCAATGGTACAGTTGACCAATCATATTGCATATTGTATATCTGAGTTAGTTGCTTTATAGAGAATGGGACTACACAGAGCATAATTGACAGACTGAAGAAAGGGGCTGCAATGATGACAAATATTGGAAAATAATTATGGATTTTTTTTTTCAATATCCAGGCACAACAACCCATTCTAGTAGAGCCCAAAACAAAATCAAGACTTTGAATAAGGGCATATTAGGACCTCTTTATACATAAAATAATTAAGCTTGACCCAAAGTTCTTTTTGAGCATGAGAAGTTCTTAAGAATATTAACCTAAAGTTATGTCTGGGAGACAGAAATATAGTCATGAAGACAGTTCACAGTATTTTAAAGGAATTCTCTTTAATGTCATCCACATTTGCCACTAACCCAAAATTTTATGGACACATGTGAAAATTCATTTATTTACATTTCAAATGGATGCATATTTTAATATTTTAGTTAAGGAAATTAAAATTCACCAACAGAATAGCTACAGCAATATTCATATTAATTATTCATTAATTCGCTATTGCTATATTTGATGTTTTAATATTCTTGTGTTCAGATGCTTGTGATCTCACACTGGATCCAAACACAGCAAACATTCGTCTCCTCCTGTCTGAGGAACAACAAGACATTGACGTATGTAGAAGAGGTACAGTTGTATCCTGATCATCTAGAGAGATTTAAATACTATGAGCAGGTTCTGTCTAAAGAGAGTTTCTCTGGACGCTGTTACTGGGAGGCTGAATGGACGGGCTGGAGTTATATAGGAATGACATATAAAGGAATCAGCAGGGAAGGACGAAATCAGAGTAGATTTGGGTATAACGAAATGTCCTGGTGTGTTTTCTGTATTGCTGACAGATACAGTGCTTGGCACAATAATACAAACAAAGACATACCTGTCCCTTCAAGCAACTCTAAGAAAGTAGGAGTTTATCTGGACTGGTCGGCTGGCACTCTGTCTTTCTACAGTGTCTCTGACACACACACACTCACACACTTACACACATTCAACACCACATTCACTGAACCCCTCTATGCTGGATTCAGAGTTTATGATGCCTCAGTGTCTTTGTGTCAGATTCAGCAATGTGCTGTGTGAAACAACTAAATGGAACTTACATGTTACAGAAAATAAAGTTAGTTCTAGGTTAAGGCTTTTCTCTGACCTTTTTTTTTTTTTTTTTTTAATTGTAGACTGAGAAAAACATATTGTCATTCTTCCTAAATCTGGTTGTATTACCTCATAACACAGATAGTAACCTACTTCAGACCTTTAAACTGAAAAAAAAAACTCACCAGCTTGTAGCCCTAGTAATTCTGAAGACTTTGATTAGCTTGTTTAGGTGTGTTTGATTAGGGTTGGAGCTAAAATGTGCAACACAATGGCACTCCAGAACCAACATTGCATATCCCTGTTTTGCACCATTTTGTCAAGTTCATCCAGTCTGGGACATCTGGGCTTCTTGTTGGTGCATTCAAGTCAACTGGATTTTGACCTACAGATATATTGCTCAATGATCTGAGGAAAGGCACAACACCACAACAGCAGCATAACATAACAATTGATAGGCTTATTATTATCCCTACTCCAACACGGGGTCAAACTGTTGTTGATTGTTTTTGACCTGTGTTTTGAGTTTGATCATTCCATCAAACTTTTCTAAGCAACTAATTTTTTTTCTTGTTATTTACATGTATTCATTCATTCATAACACTATTAATAACCTTATAAGTGTATATGGAAGCTGTGTATTTTTGTTTCTTAAAATAAAATTTTGAGTTTCAAGTTGTGATGTTATTTCCCCTGTTTGAATTGCCCAATCGCGTTCTGCTCTTGTCAGAACATTAAAATATATCAGATTGAGTTACAATTTTGGTTGATATCAGTAGATGATATGTTTTTTTGCTGGATTGAGTAAAATAATGTGTTTGTATGTTGTTAATTTTTGTGTATATTCAAGTTTTGTGTTAATGAGGTGTTTATGAGTTTGTTAAAGTTGCCGCCCGCACCATTTTTAAGGGGGTTTTTTTTTTTTTCTTGGTAACTTTGGTTCTTAAATGAAATTAAAGAGGTGGATTATGTTCCTAAAACATCATGCAGTTAAATTCTGTCAAAAGTATGTTGTCTTTTAATGTTTTGAATTGTGTATTTGTAGCCATCTATTATCTTTGAGCTGTTAATCAGCTGCAGTTACAGTGTTAATGGGGACAAGGGTTTACTTTTCTCTCTTCTCACAATCCTTTCAGACCACAGCACCAAGACTGTGTGTTTGTTTGATGTTAATCCCTGTCCTGTCTTTAATAAACAGCAAGTATGTCATTGCAAATGTCATTTGCATATTTTCAAAGTATGAAATTATATTTTATATTACTACAAACCACCAGCAAAGTGATAAAAAAACCAATGAAGAGGTGTTGAAGTTAATGAGATAATTATGTGACTACTTAAGTAATGATTGAGTATTAGTGACAAAAACCTTTTGTTAAACAAGCAGAATCACTGAAGCAAAGAGGAACAAAGAAGAGAGAAGTCAGAAAGAGCTCTATTGCCAAGTATGTTTGCACATACATGGAATATATTTTGGTGACAGAAGCTTCCAGATACAGTACAAAGAAACAGCAACTACAACACACAGATAGATAGATAGATAGATAGATAGATAGATAGATAACACCTATGTACATACATGAACAAAAGTAGACAAAAAATTGTATGTACTGGTGTTCTGGTGTGAAGAACAGAAAATAGAGAAACAAAACTAAAACTGTATTCACATAGACATGGTTAATATGTGAAAGCACAAAAAGTAAATTGTGTTTTCCCCCAATGTCATGTACAAACACAGAAATGCTGACAAAAATTTTCCAAAAAGAGAAGTTAGGAAAAGAAGACACACTGTTGTGAAGCTGTAAACCATTTAAACAGCTGCATATTTCGTGGTAAGTATTTCATATTTCATGGCTGTAAGAATACTTCATAACCATGTATTCATATAAAATGAGCTGCTCTTTAGATTTTTGGTCTTTATGAGATTTCAAACTTATCATTTCATGCTAAATTCCTTTTGATATTTTCAGTAACATAATTAGAAATCTGAAACTAAGACTTTCTTTAATTGTTTAACAAATATTTTTATTTCTACAGAATGAGAAAAAGTAATACTTTATAATTTATAGTGCTGCTGTATATTTATATATGTGACACTCATTAAGGCTGCATTTATTTAATCAAAAATCCAGAAAAACTGTAATATTTGAAAATTATTTCAAAGTAAAAGTCAAGTTTTCTAAATGAATATATGTGAATTCAAGTTTTGTTATTATATTTTTAAAATGTAAATATATGGAAGTCTTCAGTGTCACAAGACCTTTTAGAAATCTAATATGAAATTATAATATGCTTATTTTATTTAATGTTAAAAACAGTTGCTGCTTAATATTTTGTTGGAACCTGTGATATTTTTTTCTGGATTCTTTAATAAATAAAATCTTTTTTTTGAAAGAAATAATACTTTATTTATTTAATTTATTTAATGTAATTAAGTAAGTAAAGCAAATACTTACATTGTTAGAAAAGATTTTTATTTTGAATAAATGTGGTTCTTCTAAACTTTTTATTCATCAAAGAATCCTGAAAAAAAAAGAATCACAGGTTAAAAAAATATTAAGCAGCACAACTGTTTCCAACATTGATAATAAAAGCAGTAAATCAGCATATTAAAATGATTTCTGAAGGATCATTGACATTGAAAACTGTAGTAATGGCTGAAGAAAATTCAGCTTCGCATCTCAGTAATAAAATATATTTTAAAACATATTAAAGTTAACCATTACTTAATAATAATAATAATAAAAAAAAAAAACATTATTTTAAACTGTAATAATATTTCATAATGTTATATTTATATTATATTCATAATATTTATCAAGTAAATGCAGCCTTGATGAGCATAAGAGAATTATTAAAAAAAAAAAAAAAAAAAAAAACTGAATTTTGTTGTCACATTCATTCAGTTCCTCTCTGTGTTGTTTGTCTTTGGACAAAATCATGTGAAACTGATTATAAAATTGAGTTCAGTCACAATTGATTTGTTTTCTATTTATTTACTTCTGCTGAAGTCCACAAACAGACAAACAAACAACAACAAAAAATAGAATAGAATTTTGAATATAACACTGTTTTTTTTTTCATTATGGAGATTATACAACATGGAACTGTATGTTTACATTACATATTATGAGTAATTAGAAATATGTCTTTTAGTTGAAGGGTTTATTGTGTATTTCAGTACATAATTAGTTAAAGCTCTAAAAACAACTTTTTTTTTTTTTTTTTTTTTTTTTTTTGGAGATGAGAATTAGAGGACACTGCCTCTAAAATGAGTTCTCCATCTTCTGAATCAAGCTGTGCATCATTGAAGAGTGATCAATCATTGATTAATCATCCACTTGAATTCAATGATACAGTGACCTCTGACACCAGGTGAGACTATTTTTGCATGTACAGTACAATATCAACACTGAATAAATGCATATCTATGGCGCATTCACAGTTTATTTAGTGCTGTAAAATACCATTCTTGTTCTTTTGTCAGTGTCAGCAGGAGATCAGAGTCTCCAAAACCCAGTTGTGTGTCTGTTAAGAGTAACACATCAATGGATCACCCATTTCAATTCAGTGAGGAACGGGTGACCTCTGAACCTCTGTTAGTATAGACATGAGTTTGCAAATTCACTGTAGTACATGTAATATGAATAATGATTAAAGAGACTCAGTGAAGTAACATTAAATAAATACATACACACTTGCATGTGATCTAAAATCATATCCGGTATTTAATATTTTTCTGGTCTCTGACTCTACTGGTTATTGTAATCACTGTCATTTTGTTACTATTTCCTTTTTAATTTCATCAGAAAGCAGATATATGAGCCAGTCAATTTATTGCCGTCCTTTACATCCAACTATCAGACTCGCATTAAAAAGGAAGGAACTAAAGCGCTCCTGCAGACACACACACTGGAGACTGAAAACCTACAAAGAGTCAAAAACCAGCACAAAACCAGCATGAAAAAGAAGTTTGAGAGATTACTTGAGGGAATCAAACTCCAAAAGAATGAGACCCTCCTGAACAGGATCTACACACAGCTCTACATCATAGAGGAAGAGAGTGAAGGAGTGAATGAAGAACATGAGGTTTTACAGATGGAGAAAACAAACAGAACAAAACACTCACAAGACACTCCAATCTACTGCAATGACATCTTTAAATCCTCACCTGAACCAGGATGTGAGGAGAAAGACCAAATCAAGACTGTTCTTACTAAAGGCATCGCTGGAATCGGAAAAACCGTCTCTGTGCAGAAGTTCATTCTGGACTGGGCCGAGGGAAAAGACAATCAGGATGTAGATTTCATGTTTGTGCTTCCATTTCGAGAGCTGAACTTGATCCGAGATCATCAGTACAGTCTTCACAGACTTCTGCTGGACTTTCATCCTGAACTTCAAGATCTGGACTCAAAGATTTATGAGGAGTGTAAAGTTGTGTTCATCTTTGATGGTCTGGATGAAAGCAGAATCACACTGATGTTTTCAGATGATCAGAAAGTTTGTGATGTGACTGAGACTTCATCAGTGGGTGTGTTGATGTCAAACCTCATGAAAGGAGAGCTGCTTCCCTCTGCTCTCATCTGGATCACCTCCAGACCAGCAGCAGCCAATCAGATCCCCTCCAAATACATCAACCGTCTGACAGAAATTCAGGGATTCAATGAGTCTCAGAAGGAGGAATATTTCAGGAAGAGAATCAGTGACCAGCATCAAGCCAGCAGAATCATCTCACACATCAGAAGAGCAAAAAGCCTCCACATCATGTGCCACATCCCCGTCTTCTGCTGGATCTCATCCACTGTGCTTCAGAAGCTCCTGAAAGAAGATCTGAGTGCAGAAATCCCTCAAACTCTGACTGAAATGTACATCCACTTCCTGCTGATTCAGATCAACATGAGGAATCAGAAGTATGAAGAGAGAGATCCAGAGAAACTCCTGCAGTCCAACAGAGAAGTGATTGTGAAACTTGCTGAAGTGGCTTTCAAACAGCTGATGAAGGGCAATGTGATGTTCTATGAGGAGGACCTGATTGAGAGCGGCATAGATGTCACTGACGCCTCAGTGTATTCTGGGATTTGCACTGAGATCTTTAAGGAGGAATCTGTGATTCATCAGAGGAAAGTCTACAGCTTCATCCATCTGAGTGTTCAGGAGTTTCTTGCTGCTTTTTATGTGTTTTACTACCACGTAAGCAGCACAACAGAAGCATCTTTAGATTCAGTGCATTATTTATGTAAAAGAGCAGTAGATAAAGCCCTTGAGAGTGAGAATGGACATCTGGATCTGTTCCTGCGGTTCCTGCTGGGCGTCTCACTGGAGTCCAATCAGAGACTCTTACAGGATCTACTGACACACACAGAGAACAGCTCAGAGAGCATCAGGAGAACCACACAGTACATTAAAGAGAAGATCAAAGATGGACATGGACTCTCCACTGAAAGATCCATCAATCTGTTCCTCTGTCTGCTGGAAGTGAAAGATCAGACTCTGTCCAGAGAGATTCAGGAGTTTGTGAAATCAGACAAACACTCAGAGAAGAAACTCTCTCCTGCTCACTGCTCAACAATAGCCTACATGCTTCAGATGTCTGAGGAGGTGCTGGATGAGCTGGACCTCAAGAAATACAACACATCAGATGAGGGGAGAAGAAGACTGATACCAGCTGTGATCAACTGCAGAAAAGCTCTGTGAGTGTTTAATCATGTATTAATCAAAATATTATAGTTTCTGTTGTTGTGCCAATTAACACATCTTGTGTGTCTATTTTCAGAATGTAAAGCTGGTATTAGTGAAATACCAGTTGTAGAAAGATGCATTTTTCTCTTTTTCAGTCTTGCTGGCTGTAATCTCACTGCTCAGGATTGTGAAATAGTGGCATCAGCTATTCAGTCCTCAAACTCTGTCCTGAGAGAGCTGGATCTGAGTAACAATGACCTGCAGGATTCAGGAGTGAAAATATTCTCTTATGGACTGAAGAGTCTAAACTGTCAGCTGGAGATACTGCGGTATTAAGAACATATAAAGGATGATGTACAGTTAGTCAGTCATAATGTTTGTGTGTTTGTAGTTGATCTGACTGTGTGTGTCTGTAGGTTGTCTGGCTGTATGGTGACAGAGGAAGGCTGTGGTTATTTGTCTTCAGCTCTGAGTTCAAACCCCTCACACCTGAGAGAGCTGGATCTGAGCTACAATCACCCAGGACAATCAGGAGTCCAGCTGCTCAAACACAAACTGGAGGATCCAAACTATAAACTGCAGATACTCAAGTATGTGTACCTGTAAGAGTATTATATGGTTTTACAGTAGATTTCTTCAGTTGATTAAAAAAGGTTGAACAAACTGTGAATCATGACTAGTTTAATTAAATTATTACCAAATACATAGTGTATATGTCACTACATTTTAATTTCTATAGTGTTTCATACAATACAAACTGTTTTAAAGTGGCTTTGCAGTAATAAACAATAGAAATAACATGTTAATTTTGCAAATATTTTAAGTGGTACTGTAAACCAGCTTTATATAGAGAATAACATTGTCATTATTTAGCTGTGTGTGTGTGTGTGTGTGTGTGCATGTGTGCATGTGTGTGTGAGTTTGGGTTGTGTCATAACTCATGTATGTATGCATGTGAGACAAGAGTCATCTAATGCCGGGTTTGGACTTCACAATATTTTTGTCACAGATAGAATCCATGATAGAATCCAAAAATATAGAAGATAAAAAAATATTTTTGCATTCTGATGCCCATTATTATTAATGAACCACCACCACACCCTGCATCAAAATGGACTGTGCCAAAATGGGGTTGATATTGTGTACTCTGAACCCAGCACAACAGACATCTTTTGTAAAGAAAATGAGTTATTTATATATTTTTGAACACTCATTATTTTAATTGTGCCACATCTATTTTACAAAATAGTAAAACATTTTTATTTCATAGTCATCACTCTATTGAACATGATTTGTTAGTGTTCTTGTTTTTGCCTCTTTTTAGTTTGGAACATGGAGGACATTTACAGGTCAGACCAGGACTGAGAAAATGTAAGTCCTGACACACAGACAAACACATACTTGTAGGTAGTGATGTCATTCATATTCTAATAACCCTCATCTCACATGCAGACATAGTTGTTATGACACACACACAATCCCCCCCCACCCCACCCCACCCCCACCACCCCACACCACCCCACACATACACATATATATATATGCACACACTGAGCTAAATAATGCACACATGAGCTAAATAATGATTTTAATAGTTTTCTTTTTGTTTAGATGCTTGTGATCTCACACTGGATCCAAACACAGCACACACTCAACTCATCCTGTCTAAGGGGAACAAAACTGCAAAATGTGAAAATGATCATCAGCCATATCCTGATCATGCAGACAGATTTAAGCCTTATGAGCAGGTTCTGTGTAGAGAGAGTCTGACTGGACGCTGTTACTGGGAGGTTGAATGGAGTGGCTCAGGTCATATAGCAGTGACATATAAGGGAATCAACCGGAAAGAAGGGAGTGACTGTCGATTTGGACGCAATGAAAAGTCCTGGAGTCTTTTCTTTTGTGATAAGATGTACACTTTTTGGCACAATAATGAGACCAAAGACATTCTTGCCCCTTTACCCTCCTCTAAAAAAACAGGAGTGTATGTGGACGTGTCGGCCGGCACTCTGTCCTTCTACAGCGTCTCTGACAAACACACACTCACACACTTACACACATTCAACAACACATTCACTGAACCCCTCTATGCTGGATTTACAGTTTATCCTAATTCTTCAGTGTCTCTGAGTTAGACAAACAACAGAGGCTCTTTTAAAACCCATTACCATCTTGCAAATGTAAGAAATATAGATTGCATACAAACAAAATCCTAGATGATTACTGACATCTGAATAACAATCTCATATTGCAAAAACAATGTTGTATTATGTTGTATATGCACTGAATGAAGCAAAACTTTCACTCCAGATTGTTGAATGCTGCTGTAGATGGTAAAATATCACAGGATATAAACAGATCTCGAAGAAAATGTTTGGGACTTTAATTAATGTTACTGATTATGTAGCCAACCTCAAATTCAATGTGTGGAGGCTGATGTTGGAGGTTGTCACTGTGTTTAAGAAAAACAACTGACATTTATATTCTGAATTAGTCTTTGTCTCACTTTCTAGTCTGTGATGTAACTGTTTACTGACAATACAAATTATTTATCTTAATAAACCAGGTTTTCTGATTTGTCAATATGAAATTGTACACTGTGTTTAGATTTTTAATATGCAATATGTAGTAATTAAAATTATAGGCTACTGATTTACAAACTGCTCCTGTTTTTATTCAGGTGCTATTTATTGTACATAAACTATTTGACACACATGGTATTTATACTGTATTAAGGTTATTACATTTCTTATCTGCTGAAACCACTGAAGGATATTGTTATTCATCCCTGTTTTGCTTTATATTGTCACACTGAAAATGAGGCAGTAGAGGTGATCTTAACATAACCATTTAAGACACACTGAAAAAATATTTTGTTTGTTCAACTTTGAAATTGTATTTCATTTGGTAACATACACAATAACTGGTTTTGCTGAAATGAAATAAGTGATTTAAGATTACTGATTATAACTGAATTCAACCAACCTGGAAAAAAAAAAAAAAAAAAAAAAAAAAAAAGTTTTACTGAAACATAGTCAGTAGATGAACCTGATTTCTCCATTTTGGTAAAACTGTAACCATTCTTGATCTTTATGTGAGTCAAAAAGACACAGCTTAAAACCCTTCCTTTATAATAAAATAGAAAAATCACAATATCTATTTAACATGACATTAGACTCCTGATATGACCTGTGAGCCTGACTATTACATAATGACAAGATTAATAATTGATCAAGATCTGATCAGAGTTTCTCCCACAACTGTTGCAATAACAAATAGAACAGAAATATACAATTACAGCATTCAGAGAAAAACTGATGTTAAATATTCAAGAATCAAGAGCCCAGTTAAATCAAATGCTTATCTCCACAATGGTGACTTCAAACTTGATTATTTTCAATAAAACATCAACATCTAAACCTCAATTCTCAATAAGTTTAGTATGAAAGAAATAATGTCAGCTGGATTGTAATAAGTGTGAGAGAGAGAAAGAGTAGTGCTGTCCTTTGTGATTTTCACTTTGCTGCAACTTAAAATATAAAATCATTTCAAATCATGATTTCTCATTGAATCAACGTTCACTAATCAGCATGGAGCAGGTGTGCATGTTTTAAATGTATTTGTTTTGAGCATTATTGGAAGTTATATGTTGGGTCAATGTAATAGATTTAAGTTGAAATAACTTAAATAGAATTATAGGTAGTATCAGATAGAAATACCTCCTTGAAGCAACAACTGCACAGGTTCACTTTTTACAGTGCAGTTGTAGTGTCATGTGTCATCAACACATTTAACATTTAACAAAACATTTAATACTAAAATGCACATTCTTGCAAAATTATAAAACAAACAAATATTCTTTCAGTTTCATTTTCTTTTTAAGTTTTAGTCATATAATAAGAAAAGGCACATATTGAGAAGTGGAATAGCATTGAGCAAGATGGGTAATGTTTCTGGAAGTTTTTGTTTTAAATGTAAACTGGAAGTGAAACCATAACACACACAATGACCACATCAGTTTGCAAGTTTGCACGCTTTAAAAGTGTCTCTTACAAAACACAACTTTCTGAGTTATCCTTTTGCACTGACTCAGGTAAGTTGTATTTACTTAGAATATCAAGTATTTGCAACCTGACAGTTTTAGTTAATAGAATTTATAGAGTTTGGTTGGAACACATTTATTTCATACTAAAAGTACATGTTAATTTATTTTTGAATGATGTTTTTAAAGTTTTATTTACTTACTAAATATGAAGTACTTTAAACTTGAAAACTTTAGAAATTATAAGGTTTAGTTGGAATTTGAAGGTGGACTTTTTAAAACTTGTACAATAAGCTTTTGAATGTTGTAAAAGCAGACAACTTCAACTGAGCTGAAGCAGATTTTCTGTCTATGCACAAGTGTTCTTAATGAAATAGTGCTGCAATAGATGAAAAAATAATTAATCTAACAAACGTAAAAAAAAAAGAGCACAGACTCAGCAAGACAGTGCCCCTTCAAGAGTAACTGAGTTTGACACCTCTTAATTAGAGCTAAATTAGAGCTTAATTCTCAGGAGAGAAAAAAAAAAAAACCTTATGAAAGAAATTGGTTTGCAAGTGAAGTTTGTAATGCTGTTTTTTGAGTTGTTGAAAAACAATTAATATTCTAACTAAATAAAACTTAAATGAGTCAATGTAAAAAGATAACAGTTTACCTTCTGAGTTAAATAAACTACAGTGTGGGTGGTGAAGAGTTTACTGATCTCATTCAAATCTCACTTGCCTGAGGTTAAATTCATCTTGTTTTGTTTATGTAGAATTAAGAACCTCTTTTGGTTTGAGTATGTTTTTGAAATGCATTGTTAACATACTACTAATATATTGCATTACACTGTAAAAAACAACCTATAGAATCTACTCAGTAAAACTGAGGTAACAATTTGCACTCAGTTTGTTTGGGTAGATTCTATCCTATATATTCGAGTAAAAAATACCTAAATTTAACAGCTATGACAAACTAAAAAAAAAGTAAGTAAAGTCTACACAGCAAAAAGCCCAGTGTTAAATGAACTCTCCCAGGAGTTTATTTGAGTCCATACTCAAGAGTGTTAAAATAAACAATGAAGCAGTGTTAAAGTTAATGAGGTAATTAAGTGATTCATTCAGTAATGATTGACCATTATTGAAGACACATTGATTACAAAGACAATTCAGCTCATAATTTATTCATGCCACAATGCATGATGGGAGTCATTGATGAGTTTTGATTGGCTACAACATACATTTTTGATAGTCACCATTGTTGTGATTCTCATGCTGATTTTTTATGAATGCGTGTCTAAACTAATTTTTTTTTTTTTTTTTTGGTCAAAATAATTTTTTTTCCATAAGTTTTAATGACATCTGTCTGATTATACCAACATAATGAATAAAGAAAACTTAATATTCAGGTCACTACATAATTATAATGTCAAAGCATATTCAACACCACATAATCACTTTTCCTCTGGTTTGTCTGGCTGTTATAATTCAATTACAACATTCAAACTAAATTTTATATTAAAATCTAAGGGTAAAAAGCCCAACTAATACAAACACTGACCACTATAACAGTGATTTGATTTGATTCAAAATTTGATTTTCTTCTTTTGGTGATTCTGCTTATTAACATCAGGTGTTTTCAATAATGGTCAATCATCACTCAATGAATCACTTAATTACCTCATTAACTTTAACACTCTTGAGTATGGACTCAAATAAACTCCCGGGAGAGTTCATTTAACACTGGGCTTTTTGCTGTGTAGACTTTACTTACTTTTTTGTTTTTTTTTTTGTTTTTCATAGCTGTTAAATTTAGGTATTTTTTGCTCAAATATATAGGATGGAATCTACCCAAACAAACTAAGTGCAAATTGTTACCTAATTTTATTGAGTAGATTCTATAGGTTGTTTTTTACAGTGAAAGTTTAAAAAGATTTTTCAAAACAGACTTTGCCTGTCTGGGGGTGTTTCCTAAAAGCATTGTTAGCCAACTATGGTCACAAGTTCTGTAGTTACCATAGTTTAGCAATTCAGTGTTTCCCAAAACCGTAGTTCACACAAATGTTCACAAGCAGGGTCACAAACTTTTATGGTTGGCTCAACCTGTGGTTAGAAGCATAGTTCCTTTTTAATAAGGCACATAAGTTCAAAAAGTTCTGCTCACAATAAGCAAGCTAATATGCAGTGCAGTTTATATCTTCCATTCTATGTATATTTTTTGAATAAATGCATGTGCAAATCTAAAAACATCAAGAAGAGGGAACCCTCAAAGAATCAAACATCAAAATAAAGCAAAATGACAGGGAAAAAACAATGTTTGGGAAACAGTCCTGATTAGCTAGTTTGTTTCCACAACAATGCATCATACTATCAGTGAGTTATGCCGTTGTATGGGAAATGCACACCCCTGGCCAGGTGATGTGTAATGTTATGTTTAGACAGATTGATTTTAAACCACTTTTAAATTTTCAGTTTCACAGATTTATATAAAACCACTTCACTCTTGTCTTAAGACATCCAAATGTACACAAAGAAAATTTCTGTTTCTGTTCTGCACACCATGGATCAAGAAACATTGGGTCCTTTGTCATATGTCACGAGGTATTCATCCACCCATTCATCTGTCCATCTATAACACTGTGTCTGCATCTGCTGCAACCAGGACACCTGGACACTGTTGTCTAATCTAACTGAACATTTGTTGTTTGTTTGGTTTTTTATAGGTTCTGTATACTGGTGGACAGCTGCTATTTAAAGCTGTGTTGTCTCATCTGCAAATTATTTCATGAACTACACAAAAGCAAGTCAAAAAGGTGATGAAGCATGTACACACACACACACACACACATGCAATTAATATTATAAAATAAATGTAGCTGGTTTAGGACATAGCAAATTCCATTTTCAGAATAAATTACATGACATGATTTTGTATGGCAGTTGATAATATATTTGTTCAATTGTTTATTGAATATATGTTTTGAATTAACAACAGATAAACTCTGCTTTCAGATATCTGTTCATTGCCTTTGTGATTGCAATAGTTCTGACAGTGACACTCACTCAAAGATCTACTAAAACACCCAGTGATACACCCAGTGTAAAACCTTCTGATCATTGCTATGCTAAAGCGGCGGTGGCAGCAGATGCTGGGGTTTGCTCTACAATCGGGAGGTACGATTCCAAAGAGTCACATTTATGACACTCTTGCAACTCTGTAAAGTCAGTATAGTCATTGTTCTTGATCTGAATGATGCCCTTTGTCTTTGCAGGGACATGCTGAAGCGCAACGGTTCAGCAGTAGATGCTGCTATCGCCGCTCTGCTGTGTGTGAGTCTGTTTAATGCTCACAGTATGGGCATTGGAGGAGGAGGTGTTTTCACCATATACAATGCATCAACAGGTATGTATACGTTTCAGAGACCTAACCATACTCCCACAACCATCTTTTATGGCTGTAAGTGTTGAATGGACAATGCTCAGTGTTCATATGTTTTCATTCCAAAAAATTACATTTGAAGCACTTCTGCAGTTAATAAAGTTACAAAGGAGTGGTTGGGCATTTAATTCTGTTTCTGTTTAGTTCTGAAACAAGAAAAAAAGTGAAGTGAAAGTACTTCTACTTCTAAGTAAATGTGCTGTAGTTTTGGAAACTGGTATCCACAAACCAGTTGGCCTAATGTGCCTCACACGTCCTGAAATGTGAACCCAAAGCATTTCAATCGCCACCTGGTGGCTGGCTGCAGTATATCATAAACCTTACCTTTCAACATAAATGAATAGGAATAAATAATCTAAATAATCATATTACAATTCAAAAATATATATATATTTTTTTTTTTTTTTTTTTTTTTTTTTTTTTCAAAAAATGGTTTCCAGCTTTTTAGGTAGTTCTTTTCACATTGATGTATATTCAAGTCTTCATTTGGCTAATAAATTTGTGTTTTAGTGAGTTATTTAAAGGTGTGGTGTCATTAGCTATGTTTCCATTACCCTGTGTTTATATGCATTTTGAAGTATCGTATCAGAAACAAGTGATGGAAACACCAAAATTTGAAAAAAAAAAAACAAACCTTGAAACGCAAGACGTTTTTACGCTCCCTTGAGGTGGTTTTTGAATTGTGCAAAACAGGGTTAAAGGGGTCATTGGATGCAAATTTCACTTTTACATGCTGTTTTAACATAAATGTGTGTCGGCAGTGTGCATGTGTACACAACCACTCTATAATAATACAAATCCACTCAGTGGTTTTTATTTAATCTGGAAAAAATAATTTTTAAATTAAGCCATTCTCAGCATCTTGTCTGTGTGACGACACACCGACAAAAGCCGCTCCCCAGGGGCGCGGATGGGATTTTTAAACTGGGGGACCAAGCTGTCAACAAATGATTTCAACTCAGTGTTAACTTAGTTATTTTGCATAATGTGGGCTTCAGCTAATGTTCAATTGTTACATTGCATAATTTGGGCTAATGGTTTGCACTAAAAAGCAATTGGGGGATTCTTACTTGAAATCATGGATAAACAATTAACAAAGGTAAACAAAGGCCTGCCTGATCAAAACTAGCAATGCATGATCAAACTCTTATTTGTCTAGTATGCCAGTCACCCTTTAAAACGTAATGCCTTATGCAAAATTTGTGTTATTTAGCTAAAATTTTTACGTGGTCGCATTTGTGCGGTTTGCACTGCTCCAAAAGCTTCTGCTCTATAAAGCGCACGTTGCAGCAGGAGTCAGAATTCACTGATCACGTAAAGAGAGGCGCATTCAGTGCGATTGCTTAGGATATAGAGACTCGTTTATACCAGTAGCCACGTCAGCACGAGCGTGAAGGTGCACGCAGCTCATGGCAAAAATGACACAAATACTGAGGAAATGATGAATAAACATGCAAGCATTGTCACTGACAGAATTTCACTTGTTTTTTTGTTTTCATTTTGAATATTTTATTTATAATTTAATAATTATTGATAATTTGCCTCACGTTACATTATGGAGGCTTTATTTTAATTTTATTTGATTCCCCAGCTATCCACAGCATCTGAAATGTTGTTATGGTCATTCTAAGATGCCTGAGCAAAGTCTGCCATCAAAGTATTTTTGTATAATTGCCTCAAAGAACTGTAGAAAACAATGTATTGTTTTGTCTGCTCTTCCTGCTGAAAAAAAAAAAAAAAAAAACAGCTAAAACCAGCCTAAGCTGGTTAGCTGGTATTCCAGCCTGGTCTTAGCTGGTCAGGCTGGGAGACCAGCTAAGACCAGCTTAAACCAGCTAGACCAGCCTAGGCTGGTTTTAGCTGTTTTTTTTTGTTTGTTTGTTTGTTTGTTTGTTTTTTTCAGCAGGGCTCTCTGAATTGCAAGTAATTTATTATGGGAAAATGTTATATTCAGTGGTCTTCTCCTACTTCTCTTAGTGATATTTAGTGCCAGTTTATCAAGAAGTGACAATTTTGTTCTCTTTGACTTGTTGGATGGAAACAGTGCTTATTCGCAAATGTTTTAATATTCCAGTTTTGCGCACAAAGCGAATTCACGATCTTGTGATCTTGTGGGTCTGGGTCTTTGATACTATGGCTCCAGCTCTTGATCAATACTGCGCAGGCTTGGGCTCCAAATGACATCATTTTTGCAAGATAACAGTGACCATACTGAAATGTTTTGGCTTCACTTTTCTACATTGGAATGAAGTGGAGACCTCTCAACCATCTTTTTATAGTCCATGACAGAGTTGACCAGGTGTGAATGTCTTTTTAACCCTCAGGAGAGGTGGAGACAATTGATGCCAGAGAAACTGCTCCAAAGAACGCTTTACAGAACATATCAGACCCAGACCTGGAGAAATCAAGACCAGGTAGCGTACCAACAAACAGCTTTTTTTTTTTCTTTTTTTTTTTGTAATTTTAACCCCTAAATGACCACTCCTGTGTATTGCATGAACGGCAGGGTTGTTCATAGCTGTACCAGGAGAACTGCGTGGTTATGAGCTGGCACACAAAAGACACGGGAGACTGCAGTGGAGGGAGCTGTTTGAGCCCAGTATAAAGCTGGCATTGGAGGGATTTAAGATCGGCAGGGCATTGGCTGAAACGATCAAAGACAATGAAGACATGATTCTGAATAGTACAACCTGGTGGTAAGAATCTACCCACAAGGCTATTGCTCTGACACTATTATAATATTACAGGAGTGTATATGCCAATTGCATCTGCACTGTCACTTATGATCTGCTTTCTTGTCTTGCAGTGAAGTGTTTTGCAACTCAAATAACACCATCTTGAAGGAAAATGACACTATAAGATTTCCACAACTTGCCCTAACCTACAAGAGGATAGCAGAAAAAGGACCAGACACCTTTTATGATGGGTCACTGACTCAAAATATAGTGGATGATATCAACGCTGCAGGTTATTTCATGCTTACATTTGGCTCTATTTGATGGGCTGCTGACCTGGTCTGACTTGATCTTTGTTTCTCATAAAACAGGAGGGAATATAACATTTGAAGACCTAAAGAATTATCAGCCAGTATTGAATGAGCATGCATGTAACTATACTGTGGGGAAATACATATTTCATACTCCTTATGCTCCATTCGGTGGACCCGTGCTCGCTCTGATACTCAACGTACTCAAAGGTGTGTGTGACGCAACTGCATTTTACCCAGGAGGATTGCCTTGGGATCATTATATAGTCTGAGAAGCAACAATTGTAACTGATCAAAAGATGTACAGTACAGTTTGCATTTTTAGCCCACTGAAGAGCAAGAGCTATCATGCATGACATATGTTTAATTCTTATTCATTCTTATTTCAGGTTATAACCTCACAACCAGCAATGTTTCTACAACAGAGAATAAGATTTTGACATATCATCATATAATAGAGACTTTCCGTGCTGCTTATGAGGAGAGGAGTAAACTGGGAGACCCGCACGGTGAAAACATCACTGATGTGAGTACAGCCATTATATATTGTGGCCCTTTTAGTTTGTAAGGTATTATTGGCTGTACTGTTCCAAGATATGCATTTCATTCTTTACTACATTCATGTAATTTTATTTTGTCAGTGGGGGCTACACAACACTGATAAAAGCATATGAAAAACAAGTCATTTTATACTTTTGTGTAGAGAATATGAACAATTGCACATCTAAATGGGGCGTGTGCCCATTCATTCATCTCATTGAAATACTTCAAACAAGTTGTGATCTAAAGAGCAAACAGCAACTTCCATTCCATTTATTTGTTTCACAGTTCATCCAAAAAATGACCTCAGACAGCTTTGCTGATTTCATCAGGAGTGAGATTAAAGATGACACCGAACGAGACAGTTATGATGAGCAGGACGAGAATATTTTTCCTAATGATTTTGGCACGTCTCACCTGTCCATCATCGCAGAAGATGGGAGCGCAGTGGCCGTCACCAGCAGCATCAATGAACGGTAAGAGAAAGATGAACTAACAGAGATTTGTGTTTCTCATCTCACCACTCATTTTAGGTTATTAAGTGCTGCTCCTCAATTTAGTTTTGTGTATGTTGTTGTGAAACTCATATTTTTGTTAATCTTATTGTGTTTATTTTACATGTGTTCACACAGTTTTGGCTCTAAAGTGATGTCACGATCAACTGGCATTATATTTAATAACCAGATACAGGATTTCACAGATTTTCATTCTGAAAAGAGTCACAATCTGATTAAACCAGGTATTAAAAAAAAAAAAAAAAAAAAAGTGAAACAAAATTAAATTACACCAACTTTAAAATAATTTTTTTTTTGACAAGGTAAAAGGCCACTTTCTTCGATGTCTCCTACAATAATATTGGACAAACTCAGCAAACAAGTCAAAATGGTGGTTGGTGCTTCAGGTGGGACAAAAATCATATCTGCAACTGCTCAGGTAAACAAAAACAGCAGATTTCAGAAGATTTGCTTTAAAAGTCATAAAGCACATATTGTTTGGCATTCACCTTGTTCAGTATGTGCTTCAGTAATATATTTGATGTAATGTGAAATGCATGCATTTGTTAAATTGTTTAAAAAAATGCTTGTATTTTTCTTTTTCGGTTCAGGTGATCCTGAACTACATGTTCTTTGACTATGATGTTCAGAAAGCTATTAATGAACCCAGAGCTCACAATCAGTTTAGTCCCAATGAAACACTTGTGGAAGACGGCTTTGATGAGGTAGGATTCTTAAGGTAGTAGACATATAAAAGTCTGCAAAGTGATAATTATTGTATTTTTCTTTTGTGTTTGTAAATGAAGAATGTAACTGACGGATTGAAGCTGAAGAATCACACCATAAGTAAGACATCTGCAATAGGAAAAGTGCAGGCGGTTGTACGAGAAAAAGACGTGATCTGTGCTGCATCGGACCCCAGGAAAGGTGGCTATCCTGACGGATACTAAGCACTACTGCTGTGTTGGACCCAGCATAAGTAAAGCCTGCTGTCCAATGACAGCACTGTCATTTTTTGATGGGAGGTGCACCATTTTTAAGGTGCTAATGAAACAGACATTGCCAAAACAACAGCTATTCATAAACACATAAAGTTTAGCTCCAACTCTAATCAAACACACCAGAACATGCTAATCAATGTCTTCAGGATCATTCGAAAATCACAGGTGCACTGTAAACAACGACAACAACAACCATTTGTTGAGTCAACTTAAAATAATGTGTTTCCTTGCTCCCCTAAAATTTTAAGTTTAGTTGACTTGAAATGTTAAGTTGTACTAAGTGACAACGTAGATATTTGAGTTGACTAAACAAAAAAAAAAAAATAGGTTTGTTAAACTTAAAAGTTGGGCTTGTTACCCAGCTGCCTTTCATTTTAAAGTTGAAAGAACCCAAATATCTAAGTTTTCACTAAGTACAGCTTAACATTTCAATTTGACTAATCTTTTTGAGTTGACTGAACTTAAAATTTTAAGACAGCTGGGTAACAAATTATTTTATGTTGACTCAACCAATTGTCAAGGCTGGAGCTAAACTCTGCAGCACATTGGCCCTCCATGGCAAGATTTGAGGAACCCTAGAGTAAAATGTGAATATTTAGTAGCCTGTTTTGTAGTTTTGTAATGTTCAGAGTTGATCTTTTCATTTTTGTTGATTGTCAGCGTTGTTGAGGTTCATGTGCTGATTGTTTTTATCTTTTTTATTATCTGAATTGTGCAGTAGTTTGAAACTTTTTTTGTGCATGATGTGGTTAAAATCCATCATAACTGCTGCAGCATCTGTGGTGGTAATGTGAAATTAAAAGTGCATTAATAATATAACACACTTTTGATGATGGATTAAACACTGGATGTGATCAGTGAATCTGGTCACTTCATGATGATTAATATGTCAACACCAATAGAGTGTTTTCACGACTCACCATCAATCTGCCATATTGGCGGCGCAGAACATAAACAACGCTGCTAAAGTGAATGGAATACACTCATTTCCTGATCATTGCTGCTGAAAATGGTCAATTATTGTTAAGTTTTGGGCTGTACTAATCGGTTGGACCGGTCAAAACAATTGGAGTACTACAGACTGCCAAAAGTTATAACAAATCAAGGAGAAGAGTGTGAAAACTGTCTGAGGCAATTGTGGTTGGCCAAACTTAACCAGGATGCTTGACAACATTTGTATTTGTTCTTATCATCTTATCATTTTGTATCATTACTGGCCTTTATATATGAGCTTTATATCTATATATAAAACAACCATCCAGATTAAATTAAATTTAACTAAACATTTGCAATGGGTGTTTTTACATTTACACACTTTTGACCAGCAGGCGTCACCAGCGTGTGGCATTTCAAGCGCTTCGAAACAGTGAATCATTTTGCGAACCAATCGGTTCAATTGATTCAAAGCTTCGAAAAGGTTCGTTTCTCCCATCATGGTCAGGTAGGTGGAAATTAGGCTGATCTTAATAATAGGCTCGTACGGTTTATCACCTAATAACTTGATTTTGTCAAAATATTGCACCTTTTCCTGCTTAAGTCCTTTTTTAATATATGATTTAGCAGCATAAATGAGCAGAATATCATATTCAGTAGTACATCCATCCAATCTGTTGTGTAGATCCGAGTATCTCCAATACGGCACATCTGGGTAACTGACCAAAATTGCTTATAACTGTCAACACCTGAACACATTTTCACTTCGCTTGTTTGATCAGTGTTTCACAGTTATAGCAGCCAGAATTAAAAAAAATAAATAAAATAATATCATAAGTCATCAAGAGCCCATATTTAAACAAAATGCATTTTTAATAAAACATTAACGTCTAAGTCTCTGTAATTCTCAGTAGGAACGTCTGTAGACATCTGACAACATGAAACTGGTTTGTAATTAGTGAAAATGGTAATGCAGTTTGTGGAGTTGTTTAATCAACAGTTTTGGAGTTAGTCCAGCTGTACATAATTGAAAAAAGAAGAAGAAGAAAAAAAGATTTCATATTGTTTCAATTTTGATTTAAATGTAAAATAAGTTAATAAGCTGATTTTGTGTTCATCTTGATCATAGTTGGAAAAAAATGCAATTGGTTGTAAAATGTGTTTTTATGCATTTTTTTAATCCATTTACAAAGTTTTGACCAGCAGGGGTCACCAGAGTGTGACATTTTGATTGCTCAAAAACAGTTTAACCAGTTGTTTTGCTAAATGATTCACTGTCTCAAAAGTTTTATACCACTCTGTTTCTCCCATCACAATGACACAATGTGCTATTATATCTTCTTAATCAAGCAGACTTATGTTGTAACTAGTAGTACACAGAGTTTTTTTTTTTTTTCCACTTTGATGGCTGAACAAAGAAAAGGAATCAGTGTAGACCTCATGAAAAAAAGTTATTAAATCTACATTCTCTACAATAGACCAACCTTCCTCACCCTATCATTGACCTAACCACAGACTGTTCAGCACAGTGAACTCTGAAACCAATATAACTCCCATCATAACTGAAGATTACACACCAACACATCTTTTAAACCCTTATGAGGGGGTTTGTTTCCAGGCAGAACATTAAAGAATGAAGCACACAAGAATGAATTGTTTCCCATTTTGTTTTACATTAACCACTTAATTATCTCATTAACTTCATCACTGCTTCAGTGGTGGTGAAGACACAGAGAGCAGTCATCACTAGATAGAAAGTAAGTTATCATGAAGTTCATTTTTATATCTTATTTACAGCAGTGAAACTGCTCTTGAACTTACAGTAATCAGCTAAATCCCATTTTCAGTAACAGTAAGAATGCAGCCTGGGCAGATTGAACAGTGTCGTTACAAACCTGTCTGTCTTGTTCTGTTTCTAAAAGAACATTTTCTCCCCCTCTCTATGTTATAGCTGATGTGCATTGCAAAGTTACTGATAGTCAGTACGATGTCCATCAAAATAAAGCGTTAGCAGAGATTAAGGTGACATTAGCAGATATTAAGATATTGAACTAGATGACAGCTAGTTGACCTGTAGTTAAATAAAATAAAGTGCTACATTTTTAAAAAAAAAATCATGCCCTCTATAATCAGTGTCTCTTAAAGGGCTAAATGCAGAATACATATTTAGAAATGTACCATCCAATGCACCATGTCCATGAAGTGAAATAACTTCCGCATTATTATTTTATTAAATGAGAAATATCAAAAGAAAGTTTACAAAAATACTTTACTGGATTGAACAAAAGTAGACAATCCTTCTGCGTTGAGGGTGACAATGTACATTGACAATTCACTAACAAATATATTATACACATTAAAAATTGTTGCTGTCCAATGGTATTTTGGATAGATTAGTATTTTTCCTGTATCATCACTAGATAAGTCTTCAGTGAAAAAGATTCTTGTCCACTTCCTGAAGAATTGAGATGAATAAGGCTTTCACACTGTCACTGCGCCTACGTATAATATCACAGATCTTTCTCATGCTGTCTGCAGTGGTTAAACTGGCATGGGTGATTTGGGAATACTGTTCCTCATGAATTATATTGTGCAGAAGGAGTCTATCTGCAATGATCTTAACATTTGTAACTTTCTGAATGAGATCTGACCAATTGTTATCAAAATATCTTGCTTTATCTGCTTCAGTATTCAGACGTGGCTCGTCTTTCTTTAGATCTGTTAGATTAGGTTCATCTTTCTTAGTTGTCGCAGTCCATTTCTCTAGCTGGCTAGCAAGATTGTTCTCATTCATCTTCCTCAGGATGACCAGTGTGTTCTCCACTGCTGCTTCTTCTCCAAATCGTGCCACCATAACATCTACAATGTCCGAGGTTTCTGGTTTTTCCACATCAGCAGCTGAAATGGATTCAAGTTTCTTTAAGTGCCATTTAAACCTCTTTAGTTTTTGTGACTCCAGATTATCCAGAGCTTTCAGAAGCAGCTCTTCAACAGACGCCATCTTCTATCACTGGTGTTTCTGCGCTGGACAAGAATAAATACACTTAGAACAGACACAATGACTCCACACATGCAGCACTAAATATCAAATTAGGATGAACTGCATTTAGTACTGTAATAAAATGCATTTATAAAAACCAGTGTGGTCTGTGTAAATCAAGATTCTAGCATGCCATTTTTCTGTGCATGTACTTACCTAGAATCATCTACACTGTAAAAAACAATTTGTTAAATCAACTTAAAATAATTTGTAACCTGGCTGCCTTAAAAATTTAAGATCAGTCAACTCAAAAAAAGTTTATTCAACTTGAAATGTTAAATTATACTAAGTGACAACTTAGATATTCAATTTAATCAACTTAAAATTTTAAGGCAGCTGGGTTACTTACCCATCTGTTAAGTTTAGCAAACACAAATATCTAAGTTGTTACTTAGTACAACTTAACATTTCAAGTTGACTAAACTTATTTTAGTTGACTGAAATTAAAATTTTAAGGCAGCATGGTGACAAATTATTTTAAGCTGACTCAACAAATTGTGTTTTTTATTTTTTTACAGTGTAGTTTGAGAGTTATATATATATATATCTTTACACATCATTGGTTGATTTCTAATCGAGAGAAAAGATGATCGAAATGACCTGAATACTGAGTCTGACCCTGTTAGATACCAGCGCCTGCTCACTTTTGCCCAGGTCGGACCAAATATAAAATTCTGCCTATGCCACTGCTATTGTTAGATTCAAAAATAAAAATAGCTCCAAAGTCACAACTATACAAACACAGCATTGTTTTTTTGTTTTTTTTTTAATGAATCTGTGTTTTTGAACAAATCTAGTGTGTCAATGATTTAATCAACCATTCACTTGCTTTGCTCCTCAATAAATCAGCTGTTTGAATGCATCGACTGAATAAATGATTGAGTGACTTGCCACCTTAAAAAGTCTGTAAATATTCCTTAAAGCAACATTTGTGTTCTTCTGTGCCACCTCCTAGTACAAATATGAATTGTTGAAGCTGAATTAATTTGACTGGTAGTATTCTTCCTGATTGTATTTTATTATTTAATTTAATTTATAGTCTAATCAGTATTTTAGAAATAATGTGACATACATTTAGTAAAGTTAGAAAAAAATGCATTACAATCTTAATGATACATCACTTTATTTTAATATAATTTTTTATATTAATATTACATTTCACATGCATCTGATTGACAGAGAAACCACGCACAAATCAAATCCTGCCGCTCCACAGAGCACTACTGACATTAGATTTGTCACAAATGATTGTTAATGTACATAATGACTTCATCCTAGTCTGGAAGATTGTGTATCTTTCAGCACAATGTTTGTCTTTCTGTCTGTATGCTTTATATAAAAAGCTAATAAAAGCCATAGATCCCGCTTTCTCTTTCTATTTGCTCTGTTATGTCAAACACCGTTGACCCAACTTTGTTAATTCCTAAAGTGAGTGTTTGGATGAACTGTTTTGGACTGCTGTCTTGAGCTGGGTGCAGTACCTGTGAGTCGTCCAGGACACGTTGCTGCGTCTCTCGTCCAGGTGTGCACCCGCTTATTTTCTTCCTCTGCTCAGGCTGTACCCGCGGCCCTGTTTAAGATTGTGTAAATAGCACACATAAATAAATAGAGCACAAATTAAACAATGCTTACTTTTTTAAGTTTAAGTTTGTCGGTGTCCAGGTACAGAAATGTAAAATAGCATTGCATAGTCTTAACTGTATAAATTAAATATAGATGAATTCTTGTTAAAATGACAAAATAATTCAGTAAAGACCAGTGAGTGATTTTCTCTCATGTAATTTCTTGGATTAACATTAAGACACCGACAGCAACTAGTAAATTGGGCGCGGTCACTTTAAGAGACAATACATCCAATATAATAATACACATGCGATTTCTTACTGAACTGTTTACTTTCACTTTATACAAAACTGACAGTTTTTCAAGAGTACTCACCAAGACGAGTCAACTTTTATAGTCAGAGTAAATTGAGTAAAAATCAGATTAGTGTACAAATTAACAACGCATTAATAATGTTACAATTACCCAAATTACCCATTCACACCTCTACACTGAAAACCCTAATAAGTTAATTGGACTAAATTGATTGAGTAAACTCGTTGCCTCAATTTAATTGAGTAATGGAATCTTCCAAAACTTGCATATGTAAGTTTATTTAACTTGGCGGTTTTGGAGACTGTACTTAAATCATTCAGTTCAACAAACTTAGCACTTATTTAATGTACTTAAACGATTTTGTTCACTTGGTATTCATTTTTTTAAGTGTACTTGTATATTTAAGTTAACTCAACATGAAAATGTAACTTAAAACTGTTAAACAATGTTCTTATATTTGACTGCAAGTCATGTCAGTAGTAGCACAACAAAAAACAAACAAAAAAGCTATAGTTAATAAAAATAAATAAAATTAAGTTGTTACCATTGTTGTGATTCACATGCTGAATGTTGAAGTCTGTGTGTGACTCATGCACATTACCCCAAATATTAAAAGATTATATAAACGCAGTTAAAAAGCTTCTTATAGTGTTTATAAAAAAAAGAAAAACAGTAAAATTGTAAAATCATTAATCAGCATGGAAAAACACTCATGATTTAATTACCTAAAAAACCTAATGATTTAATTAGAACATAGATCACCTTCTAAAAGCAATCTATTTATTACTTTTCATTCTTTGAAATCAAAGAACTCTGATTTCATGCTGCATTGTTGCAACAACAGAAAGAAAACTATAATAATATAAACAAAGTTCCAAGTGCCCAACCAAAAGTAACACTATTCACTATAATGGTGAGTATTAAAAAAAAAAAAAAAAAAACTTTTCAGGAAAATCAACATTAATTTATGAAGTCAGCTTATGTGATGTTCTCTCAAATATTTCAGTTGTACTGAAAATGCAACATTCAAGATGACTTTTGAAAATTATTTTTTTTCAAATGATTAATCATGATTTTGAGCTCACAACACTTGAAATCTTAAGTTTATGCATTTTGATAGTAAATAAGTTAAATGAACTCATATTTTTAAGTAATAGGTCCAAAATGCAAAATTTTAAGTAATGTTTAGTCAACATTACTTGATTGTATAAGTAAAGACAGCATTAGGGTTTACAGTGTACTGTCTATAATATTTAATAGGCTATTACAGAACGACGATCTGAGAAAGTTTGAGTAAGTATCACTTAAACAGCACTTTAACCATTAAACTACCGAAATTAATTTTAAGTTTGAAATTCCATGCAAAGTAAATCATAAACAGCAGCTCTTTTATATAACCTAATTGCATGGTTTCATTAAGGAAAAAGTTTCAAACTTACCACAAAATACGCTTTTTAAAACAACCAGTGTAGTGTTGGAGCCTCGAAATGGCGCCTCTTCCTCACTTATTTTACTGGCGTCTCCTCCTCCTCCTCTTTTACTTTCGATTCCCGAATCCTGGTTAAAATAAGTCTTTGTTCTCCCTCTAGTGGCGCACAGCAGAATCACATTCTCAGGTGAGTCTCAAGCAGTTGTGCTCTAAGCTGCTTTATGTGACTGAACAAACACATTATGAATGAAAATGAATTCAAAATGAAACTAAAACGCAAAGTTGTGTGGTTTAATTTAACAGCTTTTATGGTCTACTTCTTTTTTCCATTAATGTTAGTTTGCAGCTTAAGTATTTACACTAAATAATAAGGTGTCTGTTCAAAACCCACCCTAACAGAGCCAAACATAAAGTCAATAATACAATACAGACATTATCACTTTCTAAAACAGCCTCCTGCTTATAGACATTCAGAAACTCTTCAAGTTTTGTTGACACAGATCAGTCACTAGTCAGGTGACGACACAGCATTTGACCACTGGATTTACAAAAAAAATAATTTCAGATTTAAGAAGTATTTCAACACTGCATCAACTACTGATGAACACTGATTTTTATTATAATTATCACTCTGTAGGTTGTTTAACCATATATGTTGATGTCTTTGGAAGCCTTTTGTTTTTCAAACACATTAAAATACACAAATTCACAAACTTTTTGTCATTTGATCCTCTTTCACATAATGTATTTACTTGAAGTACTCTAAGGTTTCAAAATTAGTATTTTTATAATTAAGTATCACTTTTGCATGTTCTTTGGTTTTTAAGTTTTTATCTCCAGCTAAGAAGGAAAAAAGGAAATAAACAAAAAATTCCTTCTAATAAAAACATGCTTGCACACATTTAAATGAAAGTTTTTTGAAATCATGCTGTTTTTGTGTGTGTGTAAACAGTCTTATTTTGCTGCACGTTACTCAGAATGCATCATCCTGGATATTTCAATACAATGAAATAATGTTCAGAATTAATTTGATTTTATGTTAAAATGTTAAATTTTTGAACAACAGCAGTTCTTTATCAGACTGAACAAAATTAGACAATCATTCTGCACTGAGGATGAGCTGTGAGGAGGTAGAGATTAACTAATAATACAAATCATCATTACTCTTTAAATTCTTCTGAGAAATTACTGGATTTTTATTGAAAGCTGAACAGCTTTACAGTTAAAAAAAATACAGGTTTTGACAAAATCAAAGAGTTTCATTAAACGCTAAACTTCAATTTTTAACTTTAAAATCAATTTTCAGCTTTTTAAAAATAATTTGCATGACATCAGTTTCTTATAGATCCACAGTTTAATTTATAATACTTCAAAATATGGCCACATTTTCACACTGGTCTAAACAATGTGACAGACACAATGCTAGATGTGCTTATTGAATCTTTCATTAAAAAAAAAAAAAAATATATATATATATATATATATATATATATAATAAAACAACAATAATAATAATTTGAAATATTTGAATAATTTAAATATTCAAATCCAGAATTTTAAATATACAATTAATGTCAATTCTTAACATTGATTGAGATCTGGCCTGTATATTTCCATGTCACAACAGTGAGTTTTACTGAAGGGCAACAAGTATTAACCTTTATCCAAAATATTTATTAGGCATTTAACCATTGACAATTCAGTACAAAATACATACACAAATATAGATATTTGTAAGAAAAATATATATTTTGCAATAAATGTGTTTTTTACACACATTCACCTTAAGCTCAAGGTGTCGATTCAGACAGATCTTCCAACAGGTAAGGCTCCACTTTCTCAAGAACTGAGATAAATTTGGCTTTCACATTGTCACCGCAGCTACGCATAATGTCACAGATCTTTCTCATGCTGTCGGCAGGGGTTAAGTTTCCATGTGTGATTTGGGAATATTGTTCCTCAGTAATTATTTTCTGCTGAAGCAGTCTATCTGCAATTGTCTTAACATTTTTAACTCTCTGAATGAGGTCTGGCCAGTGGTTATCAAAAAATTGTGCTTTATCTGCCACAGCTTTCAGACATACCTCATCTCTCTTTGGATTGGCCAGATTAAGCTCATCTTTCAGATTTTTTGCAGACAGATTTTTTTTCTCTAACTGTTCAGCCAGGTAGTTCTGGTTCATCTTCCTCAGGATTGTCAGTGCCAGTTTCAAAGCTTCTTTTGGTCCAAAGCGTTCCACCATCGTATCCACTGTCTTTAAGATATCTGCATTCTCCATCACAGAAGCTGGAACAGCCCCATCATTCTTTAAGTACCACTGAAACCTCCTTCAGATCAGCTGTTACCAGTTCCTGCAGTGTGTTCACAAGCAGCTCCTCAACAGATGTCATCGTCCTTCACTGATTTACTTCTGCAGCACAAGAATAAAACATACTTTTGTTCTTCAAATCACAAAGAAATCAAAATCAACAGTTCTCATGTTACCTTTTCAAATGTAAAATATTTGACATCTTTCATTTTATACACATGTACTGAAATTGATTTATTGTAAAAAAAAAAAAAAAAAAAAATTTAGAGGTGACTGATACTGGATTTTGCTGAAATGATAATGTGCTTAAAATTCAGTGCTAAACAACGTTCTTAATCTTGGCCCAGCAAGAAGCTAGTTTACATCAAATTCAATACAAGATACAGTTTATATATAAACAGTAATTTCAGAAGGACAAATAATATTTTTTTAAGTATTTATCTACATCTCCAAGAAAGAAAGAAAAACAAACTGTAAATTCTGCTAATCAAATATGTTTGCAAATATTTAAATTGAATATCATACTTCCTTAAATGTTTTTGTGCATTTTGAAATATTCTCTTTATCGTTATGACGTTGCTTTCCATATCTCTCATTTTTTAATAAGTTGACTTCTGTACTTTATGCCCCACATTATAAGAGCTCAGTTGTTTTTCTTATTCTTCTGTGAGTACGGTTGTCTGAATCATGATGTTTTTTGTTTGTCTGTTTGTTTTTTCCCAGTTAGGTTTGTGTGCCCAGTAGCTTCACTGTAAAAAAAAAAATCCAATAAACAAAATGTTGGAAGGGCAGAAATATTCATGTTGAACTACTTTTGCTTGGGCTAATATAATAATTTTTTTTTTTTTTTTTTTTTTTTTTTTGTTGCAGTGATGCCACAGAATAACCATTTTTGGTTCCCCAAAGAAGCTTTCTAAAAGAACCATTTTGAAGAACATTTTAAAAATCTAAAGAACCTTTTGACTATAATGGACCTTTTCTGCATTTGAAAGGTTCCATGGATGTTCAAGCTTCTTCAGGGAACCACTGATGCCAATAAAGAACCTTTGTTTTTAAAAGTGTACAATGGCAATGTTGACTAAACTTATAAATACAAGTTCAGCCAATATAATTTTATACTACATTTATGGACAAAATTCAATGTTTTGAGTGGATATTTAGAAGTGCTTTATAAGGTATATGTCCGAAGAAAAAGTGGATATTTAATTTACATTGTATGTCCAGTTCACGCTTCAGGTAAATGGTTCTGAATAAATATTTGTATTTAAACTGAATTTATCAAAATGTATATATTAAAAATTTCCTCAAAATGCATATATTTATACACAAACGTACAACACATAGCCACATAAAAATGGTGAATAAGCATTTTATAAATTATATGTCTGAGGAAAATTAACAGTTTAAGTTAAGGGAACTGTCTTTCACCTTGTTCAAACACTTAATGTCAAAAGCTGTGTTACTATTAAGTATTTTAGGTTTAATTTTGGCGTGTTGTATTTTATTTATTTATTTATTTTTTGGTCACATATGCACACCTGCGTACCACTTGACTGTGATTTAGAAGTTACCTACCCAGAACTGGACATCTGCTAACAAACACAACTTTCATGCGCATCTGACTGACAGACAAACCGCACACTCTTATGTCAGTATTTTTAGTGTGTGTATATTTCAGCTTTGTTTGCTTTACAGACTTTATAACAACACTGAGTTAAAGTTAAAGGCTGTCCGCAGCGATTCAGAACACTGTTTGTCACTCATAAAATCACATTATATTTGTCCTAAATTATTGTTACTGTACACAATTCTTTCATCCTAGGCTAGAAGATTGTACATGGTGCATCTTTCAGCTCTTTGTTGCTGTACCTGCTTTATATAGAAAGCTAATAATTACCATAGATCACGTTCAAAGTCATCAACACAATTTTGCTCATTTTGGACTGATGTCTTGAGCTGGGTGCAATACCTGTGAGTTGTCCAGGACACGGCACTGCACTCGTCCGGTGTGCACCCACTTTTGTTGTTTCTACGCCGGCTGTACCTGCGGGCCCTGTTTGAAATTGTGTAAATAAATAAATAAATAAATTGAACAAAGATACAAATTAAACAGTGTTTAAGGTTTTTATTTTTATTTATTTATTTATTTACTTTTAAGATTGACGTGTCCAGGTACAGAAACATGAATGACCAGGTGTAAAATATCATTGCATAGTCTTCACTGTTAAATACAGACTAATTCTTGTTAAAACAACAAAGTAATTCAGTAAAGAGAATCACTTTTTTCGATTTTTTATGTACTTAAGTAAAAAAGTACTGATAGATTTATTTTGCAATTTTATATAGGCTACTTAATTGAATTTTATATTAGCACATATTTTTTTTATAATCCTACTGCTCAAAATACCTGGGATTTTCCCAAAAAATACATTTTTGTTGTTGATATGGACTATGTTGACAGGGGTGATGTAGTAATATTCAATGTGAAGCTTACACTGCAATGTACCTGAGAGAAAACAGATCTGACCATCAAATTTTCACCAGTAAGAAAAAAGTGTTTTAAAGCTTGTTTTGTATAACGTCACAGTTATATATGACATGAGAATAAGGCCTGAAGTTAGCAAGAACATTTTAAGGAAAATAATTATATTTTCATAATGATTTTTTCCTTTCAAATATTGTCTGTGTAAAAACAGCCCTGGCCAAATGCCCCAGAGAGCATCATGCACTTCCCACTTCGATAATTACTGTAGTTCCCATGATCTGAGCATGACATCCTTTCTTTTTCCCTCGGATGTAATCTATCTAGGTAGTTGAATAAAAATATGTGGACTTTATATCTAAAAATTATCTCAACTTAGCACCAGCAAGCAACCAGACAGTTAGCATCAGCTAACAATATTTACTTATTTTCAGTATGGTTGAATAAACATCATATCTGTCTACTCCAGCTGATCCACACAATATAAAAATGTATACTGTTGCTAAACAATATAAAAACAGATGTCACGTAGGGCTACATGCGTAGCATTTTAATAAAACTTCTAACGTTACATCAACGAGGAATATGAACGTGCATGAGTTATTTTGTTTAAGCTGTTATTTAAATTTTTTTGTTTTTGATGTGTCTGAATTCAAGCATTTCAGTGCCCTTAACAGGTTCATTGAAAAGAATCAGTTTGTTCATGAATCAGACACCGCTTCGAGGCTGAATCCAGCTTCTTATTCGCAGCTTCTTATTGACGCTATCCGTTCCACCTTAAAAACGCGACACTTCCACCTATCTTAGCTTCTTATTCACGCTCGACTTAGGGACCGTCTGTTTTTCAAATACGAACAATAAATGATTGTTAAATGTAAATAAAACTGAGATAAGAGCGAAAATGGGCTGTCAACAGGAAATCTAATTACATTATTCGTTAGTTATTGAACGTATCATCCTTTGAACGTGTCAAACGAATTTTTTTGTTTTTTTTTTTTTTTTTTTAAATCTAGCCTCTTATGAAGACTTAATATGGCCCTGCACCTGTGCATAGATGACACCTACCGCTGCGAGGACTCCAGATACAAAATTATGGCGTTTTCATTGTTTTAAAATGCACATGCTTAATGCATAAATATTTGTAAATAATAATTATAACTTTTACTAGATTCTGTAAGTACTATAATTTGTACTAGATTTCAACTGTTCTTTCTGATACCTATTCCTATAAATACTGTTCTGTTTTTTTGAAAAAAAAAAAAAAAAAAAAAAAAAACAGAGAGAGGTGAAAAGCATTATACAAATGAATGTGAATTAAACTGATTAAGCCATTGCATTGTTGGTTACTGTACACTGTACTGTATATATCTATGTACATTGTCCACATTTGTTTGTACATATATATATATATATATATATATATATGTGTGTGTGTGTGTGTGTGTGTGTGTGTGTGTGTGTTTACTGTACCTTTTAAAAGATGGACCTATATTAAATCAGACCTATATTATTAGATGTGGAATGGGCCATTAATAACAGATCAGTAACAGCTCAAATTGCATTATTGCAATTTGACCTGTTACTGAATTGTCATATCTGTCAAATTCCACTGGGTCCATAACAAGCCAAATGACTACACGTTACAAAATTACAATAATTTCTACAGTAGCATTTTGGTGACATGGACCCATGAACTTGGTAATGAGGACCAAGTGGAATTTCAAATGCACCCTCAAAGGAACCGAAGATATAGCGCCACCAATTGGGCCAATAATGCAGTTTGACCTGTTATTGATCTGTTATTAATGGCCCTTTACAAAATTACATATGATTTAATATAGGTCCATCTTTTAAAAGTTATGGAGTAAACACAGACAGTAATGACAATTCAGTAACTATTGCCAATAATGCAATTTGACCTGTTACTGAATTGTCATATTTGTCAAATTCATGGGTCCACACACACATGTTGTTTTACATTTTTATGGGTTCATTCCATAGGTGTAATGGTTTTTATACTGTACAAAGTGTATTTTCATCAATGCACACCTAAACCTAGTCCTCACAGGAGACTGTGCCACTTTTACTTTCTCAAAAACTCATTCTGCATGATTTATGAATTGTCATATCTGTCAAGTTCATGGGGTCCATAATTTCAAATGTCCCCACAAGCTCAGAATTTACTGGTATTACTATCCTTATGGGGACAGCCAGGTCCCTATAACGTGATGAATAAGGCCCCAGTGGAATTTCAAACACACACACCACACAAAGGAACCAGAGATATACACATTTAATAATATAAATTATATATTTAAAAATAGGTCCTAAGTGAGCGTGAATAAGAAGCTAAGAAAGGCGGAAGCGTCGCGTTTTTAAGGTGGAACGGATAGCGTCAAGAAGCTGATGCAGCCTCGTCCGCTCGTGTGTCTCAGAGCATGTGATATATTATAAGGAGTAACGATATGTTTTATGAAATGTAGCGAATAAGTCGTGAAGTAAGAAGTACGATCTTTCGCTTTGGAATGTAGTGAAGTAAAAGTGAAAGTTACTCAAAATAAAAGTACTCCAGTAAAGTACAGATACTTGAAAAATGTACTTAAGTACAGTAACGAAGTACAGCTACTTCCTTACTGCCCACCACTGAGATTAACATTATAAGGACACCAACAGCAGCTAGTGAATTAATTTCAATTTTTAAGTTTGAAATTCCATGCAAAGTAAATCATAAACAGCATTTTATTTTTATATAGCCTACTTACATGGTTTCATTAAGAAAAAGTTTTAAACTTACCACAAAATATGTTTTTTTTTAAACAACAAGTGTAGTCTTGGAGACTCGAAACGGCGCCTCTTCCTCTTTCTGACATTTTTTTTTTTTTTTTTTTTCTTACTTCTTCTTCTTCTTTTGCTGAATGGCTGTTCACTCTGTAGGAGCATTACCACCACCTACTGTATATCTTATGCACCTGGGTGATGAATCTGTATTTTATTTATTTATTTTAATTTAAAAAAAAAAAAAAAAAAAAAAAAAGGATCAGAGCCCAGGCCTCAGCTGACGCAGGCTTCAGCTCCTCCAGCTTCCACACTGTGCTCCTCAGCCTTCAAGACAGACAGAGGCACCATGTTCCTCATCCTCGGACCCTATAATTCTTTATCCTATATCCTGGCCCATTTCTTACACTATTAAAAAGACTGTCACGCTGACCATCATACTTACCACACTTAAAAAGCACATGCTCAACTGTTTTTAAGATACCACATTCATTACACATCCCACTTTCATGTTTCCCCATTAATGCTAGTGTTGAATTTAACCCTGTATGTCTCATTCTTAGTCTAGAGATCATTACTTATTCCTTTCCTGTCTTCCATAAAACTGTTCTTTCTTCCCTATTTTAACAAATTTCACAGTATTATAATACCACCTACCGGTGCTGCTATTTTCCCATCTTTGTTGCCATATTCTTATTAATTTCCTATTAATCACTTCACTTCCACCCAGAGGCACCTTAACATCCACCACGTTTTTCTTTAACGCCTCTTTTGCTAATTTATCAGCTGTTTCATTCCCTATTATCCCAATATGCACCGATACCCAAAAGAAATATGCAGTTATACCTTCCACTTTCAGTCTGTACAATAATGTATAGATCTCCTCTAGCAGATCTTGTCACTTTTTGTGGACATTACACTTTTAAGAGCTGATGAAGAATCTGAGCAAATTAAAATCCTGTTTGGCCTAACCTGTTCTACCCATTGCAATCCTACTATAATTGCAGTTAATTCAGTACACAGACAATTTATTACTTAGCCTTAGACTTATTTCCATCTTAAAACTTAGAACTTATCATTTAAATTTTCAATACTATGAACTTTTCAATTTTCTTTATTTATTATGGCTACTTCACCTTCTTCTTCAATTACAGGAATCTGCTTATAATTATTAATACCATTCATTTTTCTAATCATTCTCCATACCACATGCATTCCAGTTTCTCTCCCAAATGTATTACAGAATTGCTGCCAAGTCTTTCTCTTTGCATCTTTAATTACCCTTCTTGCAGCAGCCCTTTTTTTCTGATATTCTATAATGGTGTCTTGAGTTATTAATCTCTTTAAAATCTGGAATGCCTTATTCCTCTCTCTAACTGCCACTGAGCTCTCCTCAGACCACCATGGTATACTTTTCTTTTTCTTTCCATTACCTCTTATTAATGGTATAGTTTGGTTTGCTGCAGAAATGATTCCTTCTGCTATCTTATTATATTTCTCTTCAATATTTCCATCCATCTTAATATTTTTAAAAATGTTCTTCACACAACATATAAAATTCCCCATCTTGCACATTGATTAATATTTAATAATGCACTCTGAATCTCACATACTACAGGCCAGTGATCGCTGCCCAAAATGATCTTCAAATACCTCCCAGGGACACTTACCGGCTAAAGCAGCTGATATTATTGTGAGATCCAAACATGACATCCTTGTGACATGCCACCTTTCACTATATCCATTCTTGTTGGTTTCCCATCATTCAAGCACACAAGTGAGTGTTCTTCCATACATTCTTCTATAATTGTCCCATTGTTGTCTGTATTTTTACTACCCCACAGGCCATTATGTGCATTAAAATCCCCACATATAACAGTTTTGCCCTGTTTATCATTGCCCTGAAATGACACCTCGAACTTTATTGCCTATTTCTGTGCATACTATCCATACTCCTGCTAGTGTTTTCATTTTCATAATTTTTTCCTTCTGCTTTTGATCCTTGCATTTAATCATTATTTTTCCATTCCTCAGACAAGACACAGCTTTCACTACTCTCCTTCTCGATCATTTTCAATAATTTAACAGGATGTACTTGCTGTTCTGACTGCTGGGCAAAAGTAATTATCACTTTAATTTCTCTTTCAACCACCTCTTTAACTTTTAACATTTCTCATATCGATACAATTAGAGACAAAATTGTCACTATGCAGCCGTCAATTACAGTGTCGCATCAGATAGTGCGCTATAGATCTCCTGGGGAACAGTTCAACTCATTCTCTACTATAGGTCAGGAAGAATTGTATAAACTTGTTAAATCATCTAAACCAACAACTTGTATGCTAGACCCTATTCCATCTAGGCTACTAAAAGACTTCCAGATCTCATAGATCCTCTGCTAAATATTATTAATTCATCACTGTCATTAGGATATGTCCCCAAAACCTTCAAACTAGCTGCTATTAAGCCTCTAATTAAAAAACCACAACTTGACCCCAACGAATTAACTAATTACAGACCTATCTCGAATCTCCCATTTCTGTCGAAGATATTAGAAAAGGTTGTATCCTCACAGTTATCTTCCTTCCTACAGAAATATGATATCTGTGAGGATTTTCAGTCAGGTTTTAGACCGTACCATAGTACTGAGACTGCTCTTATTAGAGTTACAAATGATCTACTCTTGTCGTCCGATCGTGGTTGTATCTCTCTGTTAGTGCTACTGGATCTTAGTGCTGCGTTTGATACTGTTGACCACAACATTCTCTTGAACAGACTTGAGAATTATGTTGGCATTAGTGGTAGTGCATTGGCATGGTTTAAATCATACTTATCTGACCGCTATCAATTCGTGGCAGTAAATGAAGAGGTATCATATCGATCACAAGTGCAGTATGGAGTACCGCAAGGCTCAGTACTAGGGCCATTACTCTTTACGCTTTACATGTTACCCTTGGGTGATATCATCAGGAAATATGGTGTTAGCTTTCACTATTACGCTGATGATACTCAGCTCTATATTTCTTTGCGGCCTGGCGAAACGTACCAATTTGAAAAACTAATGGATTGTGTAGTTGAGTTAAAAAATTAGATGACAAGTAATTTCTTACTGCTAAATTCTGAAAAAACAGAGGTGTTAATTATTGGACCTAAAACCTCAGCGTGTAATAACCTACAACACTGTCTAATTCTTGATGGCTGTTCTGTCAATTCTTCGTCATCAGTTAGGAAGCTAGGTGTGCTATTTGATGGAAATCTTTCCTTTGAAAACCACATCTCTAGTATTTGCAAAACTGCATTTTTCCATCTCAAAAATATATCTAAACTACGACCTATGCTATCAATGTCAAATGCTGAAACATTAATTCATGCATTTATGACCTCACGGTTAGATTAATGTAATGCTTTATTGGGTGGTTGTTCTGCTCGCTTAATAAACAAACTCCAGCTGGTCCAAAATGCAGCAGCTAGAGTTCTTACTAGAACCAAAAAGTATGATCATATTAGCCCGGTTCTGTCTACACTGCACTGGCTCCCTATTAAACATCGTATAGATTTTAAAATCTTGCTAATTACTTATAAAGCCCTGAATGGTTTAGCTCCTCAGTACCTGAGCGAGCTCCTATCACATTATAGTCCCTCACGTCCGCTGCGTTCTCAAAACTCTGGCAATTTGATAATACCGAGAATATCAAAATCAACCGCGGGCGGGAGATCATTTTCTTATCTAGCGCCCAAACTCTGAAACAATCTACCCTACAATGTTCGGGACGCAGACACACTCTGTCAGTTTAAATCTAGATTAAAGACCCATCTCTTTAACCTTGCTTACACATAACAAATCCACATATTCTTATAATTCAAATCCGTTAAAGGATTGTTAGGCTGCACTAATTAGGTCAACCGGAACCGGGAACACTTCCCATAACACCCGATGTACTCAGTGCATCGTCAGAAGAATGGCATCTACGCTAATATTAGTCTGTTTCTCTCTTATTCCGAGGTCACATTAACCACCAGATCCAGTCCGTATCCAGATCAGATGGTCACTGCAGTCCCCCGGATCCAGTCTGAACCCAGCCCAGATGGTGGATCAGCACCTAGAGACGACCTCTACAGCCCTGAATGTCAGCGGAGTCCACATCAACTAGATGAGCCCCAGAGACGGATCCACAGTGAAGACCACATCACCTAGACGGCTGCATTTTATTTTATTGTTTTTGATTAACTACCTTTACCTAAAAAGTGAGTGTTTACTGTTGCCTTTGGCATTGTTGATGTACTGTTTCCTATTTAATACTGTACAGCCGCCTTGTCACAATTCTGTATTGTTAAAGGCGGTATAAAAAAAAAAAAAATGAATATGTCTTGTTTTATTGATTGTTTACTCACACTCAGATCCATCACCCAAGCTGCTCTTTTTTCCCTTTTATTGTATCTTACTTCCTGATATTCCATATCTTGATTATTGTAGCGGCGTATAGTCAAATAACAATATAAAAGCCGCAGCAGGCTAAGACACAAGGAGATTATACTAAAGACGCGTCATACTGAAGCATTACATCTGATGTTATTTTTTTTACTCCGTTTCACCAGCAGAAGAACAAACACCAATCACTTACTTTGGTAGATGCATTCAGTCAAGGGAAGATACATCAAACAGCGCATAGAAACAGATGATGATGGTAGTAACGTCATTGACAGTAGTGACGGTCAAAAGAAAGTTTTTCCCCATGCTCACCCTGCAGCCATGCTCCAAACAACCCGCCATGTTCCACAGGTGAACACACACACTAATATAAACACCACACCCCCTCATGGTGCCATAGTTACAAATGACGTCACACCACAGGTGCACATACACAACAGTATAGAAGAAAATAAGAAATATCACAAGAGACTAATAAACCCGATGTATGGCTCCTACATTCCGGCCCCAAATTATTTCATAGTAATAATTAACCACCACTATTACCTTGTGGGAGACAGACACCAATCAGAATGAACTATTAGTCCTTTAAAGTCCAATAACAACAAAGTTCATTCAAACTATACAAGATCTTCACTGCCCTTCTGCTTCCCGCAGAAGGCAGACTTTGGTTATTGGTCTGTTCAAATAACTTGTTTTGGTCTTAATCCGTACGCTTCGTACCAGTCCATTTTTGTCTAGAACAGTATCCACAATTCTTCCTGTAATCCAAGTGTTTCGAGGTGCCATATCGTCCACTAGCACCACCAGATCTCCTGAAACAAAGTTTCTTTTTACGGAATTCCACTTCTGGCGCTCCTGAAGTCCAGGAAGGTACTCCTTTACCCAGCGCTTCCAGAACAAGTCCGACATGTACTGAACCTGTCTCCAGCGACGACGAGAATAAACATCCTCCTCCTTGAACAATCCTGGGGGCAATAATGGCCGTGATTTAAGCAAAAGCAGATGATTTGGAGTCAATGCCTCCAAATCTTGAGGATCTGTAGATGCCTTCGTTATTGGACGACTATTAACAATCGCTTCAACCTCACAAAATACCGTTGCCAAGCTTTCTTCGTCAAGGATCTGAGTCTTACAGACAGAGTTCAGCACTCTACGAACTGATCGAATTAATCTTTCCCAAGAGCCTCCATGGTGTGATGCTGCTGGGGGATTGAAAACCCATTTAACACCCTTTCGCAACAGTACATCATTTATGAGGTTATGATTCAGATTCTCAGTAGCCTGCCTCAGTTCACGTTCAGCGCCCACAAAATTAGTACCGTTGTCCGAACGAATTTCCAGAACTTGACCACGTCTCGCTATAAACCTTCTGAAGCCATTAATGAAGGAGTCTGTGTCTAAAGACGAAAGAACTTCAAGGTGTATGGCTCGTATTGCCAAGCATGTAAAAATGAGCCCATACCTCTTGATCACAGTTCTTCCACGTTTAACTTCAAATGGTCCAAAACAGTCCAAACCAACTCGACTGAAAGGGGGTTCATCAGGAGTAATTCTGTTGTGAGGAAGATCAGCCATTTTCTGCTGTCCAGATGAAGCAGACAGTTTACGACAGATAACACATTTAGTCAGAACCTTTCAATGTCAATGAAGAAGGTCAATGTTTTCTTCAGTCACAATCATTTCAGCTTCTTTCACAGTGACCTGTCGTTGTCTCCAACTACACAAGAACTTGTTCAGTGAAACTGAATGATGATTACAGTGGCTCAGTCGTTCATCTATGCAGCTGCACAATTCTAGTTGTGTATGAAACAAAAATCTAGTGGTAATATTATTTTGGCGTGTAATCACAGCAATTCTCCTCTTTACTGAATTTGACTGTAGCGTCGTTGAGAGAATCTTCATACTTCTGTGAATCAGAGGGGATTGTGGGTAACTGAACTGTTGAATAAAGTGGATTCTGTGAATCAGAGGGGTTTGTGGGTAACTGAACTGTTGAATAAAGTGGATTCTGTGAATCAGAGAGGATTGTGGGTAACTGAACTGTTGAATAAAGTGGATTCTGTGAATCAGAGGGGATTGTGGGTAACTGAACTGTTGAATAAAGTGGATTCTGTGAATCAGAGGGGATTGTGGGTAACTGAACTGTTGAATAAAGTGGATTCTGTGAATCAGAGGGGATTGTGGGTAACTGAACTGTCGAATAAAGTGGATTCTGTGAATCAGAGGGGATTGTGGGTAACTGAACTGTTGAATAGAGAGGAGTTGATTCAGGATTTGAGTCTTGAATCTGTTCTTGAGCCTGTAAGAAGTGAAATCTCCAACACATGAAGTACAGCATATATATCAACTTAGACATTTCACATATTGAGATGTAATTACAGTTCTGAAACTCACTGTTTCGTGATCTCCTCTCTGTCCTCTGTCTGTTGATGAAACAATGTCTGTGTGAACAAAATAAACATCTGAGATCAAGAAAACGAGATGATTTTAACTGCGTGTGTATTTCTGACCAGCAGATGGAGACAAACTCAGATTTATTAAACATGCAGTTGTGTGTATTTGTGTCTCACCATGTTTGTTGTGTTTGAGTTTGAATAAGATGAACACTATAACCAGAGCCAGCAGGATCAAACCCACAGAAACCACAACTATCGCAGAAAAACCTGAAATCACACAAAGGGATTGTGACTGAGAAATAAGGTGAACCCATGACATTCATTGACAAACATTCATACACAAACATCATGGATCTGACGCTTTTCTTTTTGCTGGTCTTTTCCCTTTTTGCTGTCAGACGAGGTTATTTCTGAAAGCACAGTCACAGCGTGCTGATTGTATGAAAGCTTATTTCTGTCATGGACACACGTACACGTGTAGCGATTGTGACTTTTTATCTCAGAATTCTGAGTTACTTTTCATCTTGCAATTCTGAGTTTATGTCTCACAGTGCACTTTTTTCCTCCTCAGAACTGCCAGAAGGAAAGTCTGAACTATAAGGTGATAATTACAGTAAGGCCTACTTTGTTTAATTATTTTCACTCCATATTGGAAGTGAATATTCATATTTAGTGTATTCTTGGATATCAAAACAGAGAAAGGGTGATGTTTGGCTTCACCAATGTCAAATCCTTTTGAATATGTGAAAGAACAGAAGAGCTTTATCGCATAATGAGAAAAAGAGTTGGTGGATCTTACCAGGCTTTTTAGTTTCCTGGACTGTTTCCTTTTTGGTGTCAGATGAGGTCATTTCTAAACAAAACAAACAAACAAACAAACAAAAAACAATAATTTGTACATATTGTGCATTCAACAATCACATTTATCATAACATATCTTTCAGTTAAAACTGAGGCTTTTCTTTGTCCTAGGATGTTTTTTTGTTTTTTTTTTTCGAATGGAGACGTATTTATACACTGTGAAATAAATGTATATATTATTGAACTGTATGGTTTATGATTACTGTACATACTGGTTAATGTTAGTTCATGTTTATTGGTGAGAGAAACAGAAGTCACATGTTTGTGTTTGGTTTCTGCTCCACACCAGTAAACTCCAGCATCTCTCCAGCTCACATTACTGATGATCACTGTAAAAACTCCTGCTGTACTGTCAGAAAACTCAAAGCGCTTCTTCTCTGATGAACTGATGTTTGGACAGATCGTCTCGTTGTTCTCTTTGCAGATGTGTTTGATGGTCTCATTGTGTTTCTCAGGGTAATTACAGGTGAGTTTCACACTTTTACCAATAACAGCAGCTGATTTGCTTGATGCAGGAAAATGATCAACTATACAGACACACACACACACACACACACACACACACACACACAAAATCAGGAATTAAATTTATTTTCCTCATTTTAACTGCTAGAAAGTGTCCAAAAACAAGCTCCTCACAGAAGTTCTTTACCTTGATTGACTGTCAGTTTGATCTCAGTGAACAGATCTTCATCATTATTGATATTCACTCCACACCTGTACGTCGTTTCATCATCTACGGTTAAGTTACTGATAAAAACCTTCAAAACTCCTTCACTGCTATTGTCATACATGTGCACTTTATCATGACGGACCCATTGATTCTGTTCATCAACAGGGATCTTCTGTGTTGGATCTTTCTGGATGAATTTCTTGTTTCCTTTGAATTTTTGTGGAAATTTACACTTAATGAAGACTGATTTACTGATGTAGGCCTCAACCTGGACAGATGTTATTTGACCTGCAAGACAAGATTTATTTGTTGATATATTACATTATTAAGAGTCAAGAGAGATTTATGTTTATTTAATTGTAAGGTTTTTATTTATTTTATTATAAATTTTATATTATTTTTTTTTAAGTTAAAACTAAACTCACTATGAACATTCAGATCAATCTCTTTAATGAAGGTGATGTGAGTAATTGATGTTTCTGAAGGTTGATCATCTGATTCGTGTCTCTCCACTCCACATAAATAAACTCCACTGTCTGCTGTAGAAATGTCTCTGATGGTCACATTAAAATGATCTTTCTGACTGTCAGACAGGATGAACTTCTCCTCAGATGATTGTGATGATTGTGAGCTGTTCAGCACATGGACAGGCTCTCCGTTCACTCTGTAGAAGACTTTGGTGTATTTTTTAAACCCATGCTCATATTTACAACTAAAAGTGATCGGTTTCCCAGTATATGCTGATTGGATAACAGACGTCCCACAAGAAGATGACTCTAAAAATAATTTTAACAAATCATTGAGACATGGACTAAAATCTTAAAGGTGTCATCTGATGCTAAATTCATTTTTTCATGTTGTTTGAACATTAATTTGGCAGTGTATTTACAAATCTACCCTAATTTAATCTGTAAAAATAATATCCCCTTTTTCAAATCGAGCCGTTCTCAGATGCCTGTCGTTGTGGAATCACACCCACAGAGGACACTCCCACAATAGTTGATTGACATGAGCGTCTTACCTCAGATCAACTGCCTTTCCTAATAACATGCTAGTTAGCAAGTTTAGCAGGTAATGCAGCTAAATGCGAATAAAGTAAACAGGCTTGTCACTCCACAGAGAGAAGAGAGGGGCGGGGTGAGCAGAGCTCATTCACATTTAAAGGAACAATCCCCTCAGAATGAGATGATTTTTGCAGAGCTCATTTTGGCAAGGTTGAAAGGGTGTTGTTTTACACTACCATTAAGTCAAAATTTTTATTTCAAAGTATATTATAGACTTTTCATTAAGAGCCTAATACAGTGTTCATAATGTTGATATGTTCTGGATATACGGTGATTCAACTGCATAGTTTACCTACTCCTTAACACCTTTCCTGGAAGTTTCATGTTGATTTAGTAAGACATTCATTAGCTGGTTCAGGTGTCTTTGATTACATTTAGAAGGTGCAAACTGATGCCTATTTGTTCTGTTTATTTCAGAAACACCACATTTAACACTTCATGGCCATAAGAATACAATATCAACCAATTGGAAAATGGTCATCCGATGAACAGTTAATTTCTTAAGATAAAGAGTTGAACAGTGCCCTGAGATCTTTGCACTCTTCTATCACCATCTGTGTTTGACATTAACACCCCTATGTCATGTTAGTTCAGAGTCAGTTTTTTTAACATTAGTGTTTTTAGGTCAAGACATACTGAATGAAAAATGTCATCCAAGGCATATATCAAGAATAATAATAATAATAATAAATCTGAACAAATGCATTTAGTAATTACTGTAGTAAGTGATAAAGTATCATACGCACTGTTGTTCACCACTAATGTAACATCATGACTCCATTTCTGCTTGTTTCCACATGTATATTCCCCATCATCCTCTCTGCTGAGGTTCTTGATAAACACTGTGAAGAATCTGCTGTTTTCATCATCATACAGATTGAATCTCCAATTATTAACCCATTGGCGCTGAGTCTCAGTACTGATTCCTGTTGTACAGTCTGTGTTTCTGCAGAAATACTTTTCTTTATGCTGATCATTAGACTTGTACATGCACTTGAACATTACACTCCCTCCAGTGCAGCCAAACACACTGAAACAAAGTACCTGACCTGACAAACACAAGTTAATTTACTCTGGGTTATTATATATTATCAATATTGGATATAAAATAATATAATATAATATAATATAATTCACAAAATTGCCAGTAAAGGACTGACCTGAGATCAGACAGAGAGTGGTGATGATGATGATGATGATGGTGGTCTTCATTCCAGATTGACGTCAGTCTCCGGTATATTCAAACACAACCAGATCTGCTCAAAATCCAGGGAAAGCAAGAACTGATAAAATATCTTGAATGCAATGTAATTCCTTTTGGATAAAAGTGTCTGTCAAATGCATTAATGTAAATGATCTTTATAAGCACACACACATCCTCTGTCAGTCTTTCTCACTTTTTGCTTCCTTATTCTATATGGGATCCACCCAGACACACTGCAGACAGAGCTGATGAGTGTTGACATATGTGTGAAAGATGTGCAGAGAAACATGTGGTAAATACACAAAACACAGATGACACATTGGTATATTAAAACATACGGTGCAGTAGTTTCAAGGGTTTAAATGCATCATCCTGCATTCATCACAGAATCACAGAAAAACTGACATGAGTGACAACATTTCAAGTAGATGCACTGTGGGTATTTTATGTGCATTGGATGTAGGAAAGGTCTAGAAGTTGTTTGACACACATCCTGCATTGTTCTGACATGTCGTCATTTGTATCTTATTTATTACAACCTATTTGTGGGTCACACATCCTTTCACTTCTGCTTAGAGAGGAAATCACACACAGCCTCTTGCAACCATGTTCTTGTCACATATTAAAGGTTTATATTGTGTTACACATCAACTTGTTTGTATCTGGTGTAAGTGTTAAAAAAATAATTAAACATACATGAGCATTTGTTTCGTAATGATAATATCAGTTGTACAGTCACGATAAAACTCTTGTTTACGTTATTACGTTATTGTGGGGGGTTTTCCCTCTCTCTCTCTCTCTCGTGCGCACGTGCGGTGTGATTGTGAGGAGCGTGTGAGCAGGGAGTGTGTGGAGCTGTTTGAGTGAGTTACAAACTTTTCCTTTCCGCATTGTTTCTTTCGAGTACTACTGTGAGTTAAAGGAGAAGGCGTTATAGTGGGGATTTTTGTCAGCTTTTGCTGATAAAGATGGGCTCAAATTCTGATAATTTTCCTGTTTGTCTGCTCGCCACGCGTGCAAGTGCATGCCGGCAGATGACTCAATTTCCATCGAGAATGTTTTGGTCGCTATTAGCCGGGAGATTCTGGGACTTTCGGACACGGGCACTACAGATTAGACTGGGTAATAGTGGAGGCAGATGTTAAAATTTATATTGTGCATTTAAAAACACATTAGAATGGAGAACTCTTGCTGTGACATAAACTGTCATATCTGTTGTCATGACCGGAGTGAAGAACGGATCTAAAATGAAGCACAATTTTATGCTTTTCAGCTTGAAACAAAACAATGGCGAATGCAGCTCAATGAAAATAAACAACTTCAAAATCTGGCTTTGTCGTTGGTATTTATTACTTATTACAGATTCATAAATTCCGATCCACATGAATTTGTAAGTGCTCACACTATGAATAACACGTTTGGAAATGTAATTGAATCTGTGATATGACTCCTTGAGATCACGCTCCTTGTTCATAAAGCAACTCATCTGATTTACTGTTCAGCAGCTCTTTGTAAGAAATCGTGTATTTATTTATTTATTTATTTTTTTTCAATTTAAGTCCAGTCAAACTTATTGCACTTCATCCCTTAATGAAATTAGGGCGATATGATTAAAAACATCAGCGAATACTTAGAAATATTCATTCATGGATTTGCGCTACGCCGTCTTTACACACAGACTAAACTTACTAGAGAAGCGTGACATAATTGTAAATAAATGCAATCTGAATTCATGTCTTGCACACTTTAATGCTCGTTGAATGGAACATATACGATTACAGTCTTCGAACTGTAATAATCAGGGCGGAATATTTCAAGTTCGCAGGGCACTTAGGGGGCTTGAATAGAACAGACATCTGAGATACACAAAATGTGCAGAGCAGTGGTTCACTTACAAGATCAACTGGCTGAGATCAAGCTATGGTGTGTTTATTTTATCTGGCAGATACATCAGTGCCATCTAGTTATTAAAAACTGCAAACGAGAAATGAATTCGGTCCTGTGTGTGGTACAATAGAAGGCGGCGGTACACACAGAAAAAAAATGGTGCTTCAGTGGTTCTTCAGCGGTTCTTTGGTGTGATTGTGGTGCTATATAGCACCGTTAGTGTATAAAGAACCGGTCAAGCCCCTGTCTGGTTCTTCAGCGGTTCTTCAGTGGTTCTTTGGGGTCGTTAAGGTGCTATATAGCACCACTGCCATACAAAGAACCTGTTAAGCCTCTGAATAAGGATCTCTAACTCTCTCTTAAACTCTTCAGTTGGGGAAAGGGTTAAAAACAACATTAACATACAGTGTATTTCCTGAAGATCTTTTTGCCCCCATAAGGAAATATTTCCCACATAAGACCTTTTGACCTTAGAAAAGCATAAAAGTGATTGAAGATAAAAGATGAAGACGTTTTGCCATTGTAGTAAATATATTTACTACTATTGTAGTAATACAAGCCCCTATGATTGTTTCTATTGAGCACCATTTTTGTTGAAGTAATAAAATGCTATACACAGCAAAATCCCCAGTGTTAATTTAACACTCTGAGTGTGGACACAAGTTAACACTGAAGCAGTGTTGAAGTTAACGAGATAATTAGGTGATTAACGAAGTGATGATTGATCATTATTGAAGACACCTGATGTTAATAAGCAGAATCACCAAAGGAGAAAACCAACATTTTTAAGCAACCATTATAGTGGTCAGTGTTTGCACTAGTTGGGCTCTTGACCCTTAAATCATCAATATTAGGTTTTGTTTGGCTGCAATTACTGAGTTGTAACAGCCAGACAAGCCAAGAACAAAAGTCAATAAGATGGCATTGACTGTGCTTGACTTAATCATTATGTAGTGACTTGAGTGTTTGACATAGAATTTCCTTACAGATTACAAAAAAAAAACTGTGAACAAAAGATCAATCAGTTTTGCCATAATCAGACAGATGATGGAAAGAAGTTTATTTTAATTTAGACACACAGACATGAAGAATCAGTGTGAGAATCACAACAACGGTGACCATCAAAAAGCGTGTTGTAGCCAATCAGAACTCATCCATGACTCCCATCATGCATTGCGGCATGAATAAATTATGAGAGTTCAGAGTTGATCTGTTTATCTGAATATGCCGTTTGTCACCATTGTTGAGATTCACGGGCTGGTTCTTGATGTCTATGTGTGCCTAGGTGAAATGCTTTCTTTTTAAACAGGTTGTAAAAAAAATCTTTTCAAAATGTATAGGAAGTGCTGGATCTTCTGTGGATTGTCAAGGCTATTATAATAAGCAAAAAAAAAAAAAAATAATCACCTGGTGACTTGAGCTTTTGGCTTGGCTGTTTCAACTCACATACAGCAGCCAAATAAAATCTAGTATTAAAGATTTAAGGGTCAAGAGCCCAACTAATGCAAACATTGACCACTATAATGGTTGCTCAAAAATGTTGGTTTTCTCCTTTGGTGATTCTGCTTATTAACATCAGGTGTCTTCAATAATGATCAATCATCACTTTGTTAATCACCTAATTATCTCATTAACTGTGTATGGTACATCTGATGGTTCTACATAGAACCATTTGACAAAGGTGCCATATAGCACTAAAAGTGGTTCCCCTATGATTACGAGCCAAAGAACCACTTTTAGTGCTATATAGCACCATTTGTTTTTAGAGTGTATGATTTCTGTGAGTGTGTATGTGTTGTGTTCTGGCCACACGACTGAGTGCTCGAATAAATGCAATGGATTCAAATATTAGTACATTTATTCTAAGCAATTGCAAGCAGCTCTTGAAAATATTAACGCAAATACAATCGTTTTTTTCCTCTAGTGATTTGTATTGATTTGTATCAATCTGGAGAACAAGATGGGCTTAAAGTGAGTGATGTCTTGGATGAAGTACAGGCATCAAGCAGAAATATGTCTCAAGTTGATGCTGATCTGTTGGTTGAAAATGCAGGATCACAGGTTTATGACAGCGATCTAGATAGTGAGTGTTCAGATTTAATCACTGATGACACGGTTGATTTGAGTTCTCAGGAAAGCACTGTTGGGAGATCAAAAAAAGCTTCGGTATTATACTGTGGAACAGCTTGATGACTTCTTAAATGCTACAAACATACACTGTAAAATCCAATAGTTTACCTTACATATAATTAGTTATCTTTACTTAGTTGCTATACTTACTAGGTTTTATTAAGTTACAGCTACTTTCAAGCGAGTAAAACAATTTACTTACTACTTTGAGTGACGCTTACTTAAAATATTCAAGTATCCACAAAGGAACCAATGACATTAATAAACCAGTGAGAGGCAGCAGTGCACTAATATGTTGCTAATTTGCAAAATAACAACAGAACCTTACCATTACTTACCATTATAGTGATTAATGTTCCGTTTGGTTGGGCACTTGGAACTTTGTTTTTCTTATTATGATTTTCTTCTATTGATGTAGCAATGTAACATGAAGTCATAGTTTTTGATTTCAAGGAAAGAAAAGTAATCTTCTAATTCTGATATTTTGATTAGCTAAATCTTATAATTTTTTAGCTAATGTATTTTTTATAGTTATTAATGTTTTACAATTTTATTGTTCTTCATAAACACCTTAAGAAACTTTATTGGGTTAAGACAGTCCTTTAGTATTTGTGGGAATGTGCGCAAGTCACAGACTTCAACATTCGGCACGTGAATCACAACAATGGTAACAATTCAATTTTATTTTATTTATTTTTATTAATTGTGACAATAACCATTATATTATTTTATTTTCTCTTTTTTGTTGTGTTACTACTGACACAAGTCAGTAAATAAAATTAGCAAATAAAAACAACAACAGTAAAACAAAGCAATTGCATAATTTATTCATGCCGCAATGCACTCTGGGAGTCAGTGAGTAGCTATACTAAGTCAAGTGTAAGCCTAAAGTAAATGATCAAGTACCCCCTACAGTTCTTTTTTAGTTACTAGAACTCTTGTGTAAGTAAACTATACTAACTAAGCATTTGTCAATACAACATACTATTCCTATTTCACTTTACTTAGTTTTTTTGGAGGCAATCGGTTTGCATGCTTTTTTTTAAGTAAGCCCAACTAATTAGATTTTACAGTGTACAGAGAAAACCAAAGATTGAGATGTTTTTTTCCTGATTTAAGGCTTTTTATTTGATTCCTCCGTAATTGCCATGAAGAAAGCAACACTTGAGGAATTAGATCAGCCTAAGCGTTATCGCTTAAAGAAGTTTGTAAGTGATGTTAGAAAAAGAGTAAAGAAAAGTTCTTAAAGACCTGTTATATTGGAAAATGCATCTACTTTGGGATCTATGTATTTTCTCTTTTTTCATCCTGATGATATCCTTTAACATCAGATCCTTAAATATAAATGAATGTAGGGATGTACGGAAAAGAGCGAGTTTATTTAAGTTTAAGTTTACAACTTAAAAAAGCAGATGTAATTGTATTACAGGAGACTCATACTGATGCTTGTAATGAGATAGATTGGATAAATGAATGGGAGGGCAGCATCAGTCTTAGTCATTGTACAAATCTGAGTGCTGGTGTTGCTTTTTTATTTTAAAAGCGTGTGAAAGATAACCCAGTTTTCTTAGAGATAGTACCTGGGCGTCTTCTTTGAGCCGATATAATAATAGATAATAATAGCTTTTCTTTTTATAACATCTATGCTCCTAACATAGGACGTGAGCGTGGTGATTTTTTTCTAAAACTTTCTGAAGAATTATCGAAGTGTTCAAATGATAAGATTGTTGTGATAGGTGGGGATTTTAATTGTACCGTGAATTATAATCTCGATAGGAACCATGAGGAACCTTATTTTGGTTCAGTAGATGTTTTTAAATCTTTAATTAACAGACA
>NW_026127583.1:0-11186 GCF_022985175.1 Labeo rohita
AGTCGCATCATTGATGGTCAGAGGAGCATGCTGAGTGTGCGTCTTCTCCACATTCAGAGAGAGAATGTGGAGAATGTGGCTCACCTTGCTCCTGTAATTTGTCTCATCTCTGTTGCTAATGAGACCCACCACCTCCTGAACCACAATTTTACCTTTAAAAAATGAAACGATAAGTAATTCGGCTGATGCCGTAACGCAATGTGCAAGAGTGCAATACTTTAACAGCCCTGCTCTTAAGTGGCAAATCTCTTTAGTTTTTGCTTGGCTGGCTTTGTCATAATGTCAGCGACCATTTTCTTAGTGGGACAATACTCTCAGTGAGCATTTTCTTTACACTCTCCAGAACACCTTCACTGTTAGCTGCTATGATTAAGTCATCAACCCATACTAGCAGGATTACTTTCTCATCATGCTTTTCCTTTGTATAGACAGTTATCAGCTGGGTTTTCTGTAAAACCATTTTCAGTCAAACACACATGTAACATTTCTCTAACTTGCATACTAGCTTTTCACCTGTTTCAGATTTTTGCTCATAACTCTCTGACTGTTCCATATAAATTTTGTGATCAATTGGAAAAATTTTAAGGCAGCAGGGTAACAAATTATTTTAAGCTGACTCAACAAATTGTGTTTTTTATTTTTTACAGTGTATGCACATTTACTTTATAACAAGCTGAACTTAGAGTTTTTTTTTTTCTAAATGCTTACACACTGTTCTCTATGTTTGTGCGTGTTGGCCAAAACCGAAACCAAAACCAAAAGTAAACTCGAGTTAATTGAAATTCTAAACACGATCAAGTGCGCCACGAGCTGTTTTTAGTCGGATTTACAGACAGCGACTGAGACACACTGCCAGAGTGGATCCTCATTTTCATCTCAGGATAAAGGCAAGACATAATTCTTATTGTTTTATAACTGTTTGGTACACCTCATTTATTAACACTGAATTCGCTTTTATCTTACAACTGAACGGTCACTCTCAGATATTTGGCTTGAGTCCAGATGCGTGGCTAGAAATTTATTTATAGGGTGCGTAATTGCGTTGTTGAAATGCTTTACCTAGCGCATAACGTACAGTGGATGTAAAAAGCATTCAGAGTCTTACATTTGTTTCATGTTTTGTTATGTTGCAGCCTGCAATGCTGTATTTTTCCCCCCACATCAATCATACATTATGGGATGTGGAAAACACCCCAAAATGACAAAGCAAAAACGAGATGAGAGATAAAAAAATAAATAAATTAATAAATAAATAAATAAGCTGGTTAGGTATGTTTTGAAGCTGGTTTGAGCTGGTTTAAGCTGGTCATGTGCTAGATAAACAGTTTATATCTGGCTCAGAAATAGCTAAAACCAGGTAATGAGTAACTCTGGACCAGCCTAAACCAGCTCAAAAAAGCTGCCACGCAAAACTGAAATACTTACATTGCAAAGTATTTAGAATGTGAGTTTTTAAAACATACGTGCACAGTTCAACTGAATTATTAAGTTTACCTGTTTTAACTTTAACTTAATGTTGTTAAACTGAATGTACAAAGCACACTGTTATATGAAATATTCATAAAATTACAAACAACAGAAAAAGAAGCAAAGACATTGGTTAATAAAATAGGATTAAATGCATACAGGATATTTGTATTATTTAACATATTTAATTATTGCAGGTTTGCGTCATATTCTGGGTTGAATTTCACTGTTTTTTGTGAGTGAGATGAATTAATAGTTGTTCACATTTATTCTAGAACTAACATCTTGCTCCTGATTTCTTTCAGCATAGGGACAGAAGAGCTTTTAATCAATAAATGGGGGGGAAACTGGCTACTTATTTGAAAAAATTAACTCAGATATTTTCTTGTCCATTAAAAAGTAATGCGTCACTTTACTAGTTACTTGGAAAAAGTAATAATATTACGTAACTCGCGTTACATGTAATGTGTTACCCACAACACTGATAATAAGTGTAGTGCAAAAGAGCTTCTCAGTCTGTTTGAAGTAACAAAAAGCTCAGAGAGCAGTCATTATTTAAACTATTCAGAAGAGGTAGTTGAATGAGGTCAGTCCAGTGCTGAATGAGGAGAGAGTTGAGAGATGAAGCCATCCTTCAGTCTGCTGGTCCTGGCCTGGAGACTCCACGGTCCCCTCCCTGTTGGCAGCAGACTAAAGAAGCTGTGTGTCGGGTGGGTGTGATCACCTGCAATGCAGAGGGCTTTGCAATGGAGATGTCCTGGAGGGAGGGGGAGAGACACCAACAACCTTCTCAGCTGCTCTCACTATGCGTTGAAGGGTCTTGCGGCAGGACGCGTTGCAGGCGCCATACCGCACAGTGATGCAGCTGGTGAGAAGGCCCTCGATGGTGCCTCTGTAGAAGGTGCGCATGATGAGGGTCGGGGCTCTGGCTCTTCTGAGTTTGCAGAGGAAGTAGAGGCGCTGCTGTGCTTTCTTGGCCAGTGCTGCAGTGTTGTTAGTCCAGGAAAGATCCTCTGTGATGTGCACACCCAGGAACTTGGTGCTGCTCACTCTCTCCACAGTCGCATCATTGATGGTCAGAGGAGCATGCTGAGTGTGCGTCTTCTCCACATTCAGAGAGAGAATGTGGAGAATGTGGCTCACCTTGCTCCTGTAATTTGTCTCATCTCTGTTGCTAATGAGACCCACCACCTCCTGAACCACAATTTTACCTTTAAAAAATGAAACGATAAGTAATTCGGCTGATGATGCCGTAGAGTGCAATACTTTAAAGCCCTGCTCACAGCTCATTGAGTGCCAGAAAAACAACAAAAACAAAACAAATAAGACTTTTTTTATACAGCCCTGCTCTTAAGTGGCAAATCTCTTTAGTTTTTGCTTGGCTGGCTTTGTCATAATGTCAGCGACCATTTTCTTAGTGGGACAATACTCTCAGTGAGCATTTTCTTTACACTCTCCAGAACACCTTCACTGTTAGCTGCTATGATTAAGTCATCAACCCATACTAGCAGGATTACTTTCTCATCATGCTTTTGCTTTTCCTTTGTATAGACAGTTATCAGCTGGGTTTTCTGTAAAACCATTTTCAGTCAAACACACATGTAACATTTCTCTAACTTGCATACTAGCTTTTCACCTGTTTCAGATTTTTGCTCATAACTCTCTGACTGTTCCATATAAATTAGGAGCCCTCCAAGGCGGGGCCGGAGGCGGAGCAGGAGGCGCAGGAGCCCTCCAAGGCGGGGCCGGAGGCGGAGCAGGAGGCGCAGGAGCCCTCCAAGGCGGGGCCGGAGCAGGGGCGCTCCAGGGCGGAACAGGAGGCAGAACAGGAGGCACCAAGGCCCTCCAGGGCGGAACAGGAACTCGCGTCATGGACTGGGACCTGGGGAGAGCAGGGACAGAGGAGGCAGAAAGAACAGGGAGAGAAGCAGAGAGACCACAGGATAACGCCGCCTCCATAGGAGGTTCTACAGTCGACGCTGACACCTCTGGAGGCACTGGCGCAGCTTCTCTGATGGGGAAGGTCTCTGGAGCAGACCTGAGACCAGACGGGACCTCTGAAGCAGACTTGAGACCAGACAGGACCTCTGGAGCAGACTTGAGACCAGACGGGACCTCTGGAGCAGGAAACCGCGTTATGGCCTGGGACCTAAGAACAGCAGAGACAGAGGAGGCAGACAGAATATAGGGAAAAACAGAGAGGTTGTAGAGGGATGCCGCCTCCATGGGAGGATCTACAGCCAAGGCTGACACCTCAGGAGGCATTGGCATGGCTTCTCCAAGTGAGGGGAGCTCTGGAGCAGACTTGAGATCAGACGGGAGCTCTGGAGCAGACTTGAGATCAGACGGGAGCTCTGGAGCAGGCTTGAGATCAGACGTGGCCTCAGGAGCTGATTTGTGAACAGACGTGACCTCAGGGGCGAACTCGTGAACAGACGTGACCTCAGGAGTGTAGTGTACGGCCCACATACTGAGAATGGTGATCGCCATCACACTGGCAGACATCATGTGACTTGATTCTGGGCGGTCAGACGAGACATGGTGAGGCTCTGGACAGATAGACGAGACGTGACGGGGCTCTGGCAGGTCAGACGAGACGTGACTTGGCTCTGGGCGGTCAGACGAGATGTGACTTGATTCTGGGCGGTCAGACGAGACATGGTGAGGCTCTGGACAGATAGACGAGACATGACAGGGCTCTGGAGGGTCAGACGAGATGTGACTTGGCTCTGGGCCGTCAGGTGGGACATGACTTGACTCTGAAACAACAGCAATACCTTGACTTGGCTCAATAAGTGCTGCTGTGACTTGACCTGACGCGTGAAGTCCAGCGATGATTTGACTTAGCCTATGAGGATCAACGGTGACTTGACCTGGTTCGTGGTGACTGGCTGAGGCCTGACTTGGCTTGTGAACATCAACTGTGACTTGACTTGACTCGGGAGGATCCGTTCTGACCTTGCTTGACACAAGAACCTCAGTCTTGACCGTGCTTAGCTCAGGAACAGCAGTTTTGACATTACTTGAATCAGGAGCGGCCGCAGCTTTAAATCGGTTTGACTCAGGAACCGTAGCTTGAACTTTGCTCGACTCAGGAACCACGGCTGTGACGTTGCTTGACTCAGGAACAACCGCCTTGACGTTGCTTGACGCAGGTACGACAGTCTTGACGATGCTTAGCGCAGGAACGACAGCCCTGACGTTGCTGGACTTGGAAGCTTGACTGGACTCGGAAGCTTGACTGGACTCGGAGGCTTGACTGGACTCGGAGGCTACAGCTGTAGCCTGACTTGAGTCCGGAGCAGCGGCTGAAGCTTGACTTGGCTCTGGAATAACAGCAGCAGTTTGACTTGGCTCATGAGGATCTGCTATAACCTGGTTTGGCTCATGGAGGTCCGCTGCTCTGGACTTGACAGTGAACAACTTGGCTTGGCTCAGGAGGAACAGCTATTACCTGGCTTGACTCAGGAACAACAGCTGTAGTGTGACTTGACTCATGGGGAACAACTGTGATGGCTTGGCTCAGGAACGGCAGCTGTGTCTTGACTTGACTCTGTGTCTTGACCTGACTTGGAAACCTGACTTGACCCAGGGGTAACCGTTGCAGCATGAAGGAACGCCATTTTAGCTGCCCATACAGCCATTAGGGGGAATCCAGCATGTGGGCCATCATGACCACAGGCCGCGTCCGAGTGCTGGCCACAGGTTCAGGAATGGCGGCCATCTTGTGGCAGGCTCTGGCCATCTTGTGCAGTGGTTCTGGCAGCGGCCATCTTGTGCAGTGGCTCTGGCGTGGCAGCCATCTTGTGCAGTGGTTCTGGCGTGGCAGCCATCTTGTGCAGTGGCTCTGGCGTGGCAGCCATCTTGACAGTGCCTGGCTCAGGAAAGATGGCTGTTGAGACTTGATTTGAGATGACTTGACAGAAACACAGCTTTAACCTGACTTGACACAGGAACAAGGACCGTAGCTTGACTTGACACTGGAACTTGACAGCCGGGAAATACAGCTGCAACTTGACTTGACTTGGAAACTTGACTTGACTCAGGAAATACAGCTGCAACTTGACTTGACTCGGAAACTTGACTTGACTCAGGAAATACAGCTGCAACTTGACTTGACTCGGAAACTTGACTTGACTCAGGAAACACAGCTGCTACTTGACTTGACTTGGAAACTTGACTTGACTCAGGAAACACAGCTGCAACTTGACTTGACTTGGAAACTTGACTTGACTCAGGAAATGTAACTATACCTTTAATTGGCTCTTGTATGGCAGCTGTGACGTGACGGAGCTCCGTTATCGCCGCCATCTGGTGAACGCGCACTGGCGCCGCCGCCATCGTGCGAACGGGCATCGCAGTCGCCGCCATTTTGCGCACGGGCTCCGCCGTCGCCGCCATCTTGTGAGCGCACGCCGGCGCCGCCGCCATCTTGTGAACGGGCACCACAGTCGCCTCCATTGCTCGAGCGCGCTCCGCTACGGCCGCCATTTCACGAGCGATCCAGGCGGAAAACTTGTTTGTGGCGTCGTGATCCGGCGTTACCGCCAATCTGCGCGCGGGATGCGCGGCTGCCATGTCCGCGTTGTCGCGTTCCTCCTTCGCGACCCCCACAGTACAAGGCGAGCCCACACACAATAAGGCAAAGTTCATAAATTCCGCGAGAGACGAACGCGGACCCTCGCGTCTCAGCCTCGCCCTTAAAGGCTGATTTACGCCATCACAGAATATTTCAATAATTGTACAGTCCGGGAGGGTGGAATAATTTGAAATGGAAATAAACTCACGGGTGTACTGCTCGAGTGTGTGTGATCTCTGTTTGATCCGAAATAAAGTCCTGTTGGTGTCCATATCTGCAGAATGTCCGGGTGAAAAGCTGCTGGATCCTTTTGTGACGGATTGATCTGTAACCGGGAATGAGTGACGAGAGACGAGCGGATCCACATGCGCGCTTTTATTAATGGGACGAGACAGATACATGGTCGGGCAGGCAAGGTCAGATAACAGTAAACAGGAATGTCGGAGGCGAAACGAGAGAATGGTCCAGTAAGACGAGCGATAGTCCGAAAAGGCAGGCGGCTAGACAGTGATAACGAGAAAACCAGGCGGGAGAACAAAAACTAGGAACTTGGAACAAGAAACTAGAAAAACATAAACAAAGGGAATACAACAATATCAATCCGTGACTTGCGAGGGGAAAGTCCGGGGTTTTTATAGTGAGCCTGATTGGCTACCGGAGGTAACGCAATGGGCGCGGTGGAGGATGGGAGATGCAGTCCGAAGTGCAAAGTAACAGTCAGAGTGTAATGGAAAGGTGAGAGCGACATCTGGTAGTGAGCGGTCCGCAGAGCATGAGTGTGAAGGTCTTGTTTTCCTCTACTGATCATATTTCTTTGTCCATGGCATTTCTCCATTGCCATGATTTACTTGATGTTATGGCATCGTGGTAGGTTTGCGGTATAGCGCATACTGCTTTATAACAAAAGTCTATGAACAATATTCAATATTGTAATATTCGTTAGATTAACCAATTATCAAAATAATTGTTTGTTTCAGCCCTAGAATAAAACATTTTGAATTAAACAACTTCATATGCAATTTACATTGAATTTTTTAAATTGTTATTTTAACCATTTATTGGATTTGTGTCTTAAAAACCATTTGCTCACCACCACACCCTATATAAACACATTAAATGTAATTTTTACACCTTTTGCATAATTTGGCAAAATCAGCTTCATAAATGCACATTTTTTGGATTTGCCTTGATTTTTCAATTTTCTTCACACATTACATGTCTCATGTTTCATCTCCAGTTCTTAACACTACTGTGTGGTACGGAAAACACTTAAAACTTGAAAATGTATGCATGAAAACAAGCAATTTTCAATGCAATATTTATGATGACTTCACTACACAAAAAAAAGTATTTTATTATTAAATTATTAAGTATCATATTATTTTTAAAAAGTATCTCCTTAATCTGTAACACTTTACAATACAGTGGCATTAATATGTATTAATTCATGCTTAACTAATGCACAGAATTACTGCATCAGCAACAAATGAAAATTCTATATGATTCATAGATTAAGTAATCAATTATTCAGTTATTATTCAATTAATTGGTTATTAGTTAAATGTGTCATAATATATTAATTCCATAATAACATATAGTATTATTAACTAACAGTGTAAATTCATGTGTTAATTACCACAATGGGTCGAAGCCATTAACTTGCAGTTGTCTGCTTTAATTAATCATTGGTTAATGATTGGCAAAGGTATCATGACGTTGTGACTTTCCTTGCTGAGGCACTTGACTAATTCAAAATCCATAACCCCTTAACATAGAAATCCATTGCCTCAATAAGTAAAGTCATAACATAATGATACCTTTGCCAATCAAACCTAGTAATTCTCAGTTACAAGCAAATTGCATGGAAGAACATCTTTCTTATCTCTGTCTGTGGTTTTAAGGTAATGCACCATCTCTACTCCAAATGACAATGTCTTGACTTGTGGTTTCAGAGTTTTTCCTCTGACTGGTCAGAGAGACAACAGCTGTTATTATTGGTGAATCTTACGATTGTACAAGACTACACAAGAACCTTACAAAAAGTAAGTAGGCTATATGTTTTAAATCATTTACAGCATACTTAAAGCTTTTACAAAAAAAACTAAAAACTATAAAACTAAATGACTTATCTCATAATACTATTTAATTTTAATATCAGTTGTGTTGTTTTATAGATGGGTGGATCCAGTTCAAGGTAATCCTGCTCATATTCATGGAAGCAGTAAAACAAGCACTTTGCTGCATTACTTACACAATTACAGTCTACAGAAAACTGGATAAATCTGAGAATAACTGATCAAAATTGTATTTAAAAAATCAAAAATGCATGAAATAATATTATTTGATGTTAAATTGAGTCTTTATGTCTTTGCAGCCACAGCAGTGAGGTGAGAATCAAACACTCACTGGTTAAAAATAAGGAGGAGATGAATTGAAATGAAATGAAATGACATGAAGGCCAAGTATAGTATAACTGTTTGCATTTAACCCATCCAAGTGCAAACACATTAGGAGCTGTAAGTAGTGAACACACACACACACACACACATGTCTGGTTTATTATCCTTGTGGGGACTCTCCATAGGTGCAATGGTTTTTATACTCTCCACACTATCCTCTTACCCTAACCCTACCCCTAAACCTAACCCTTACAGAAAACTTTCTGCATTTTTACTTTCTCAAAAAAACTCATTCTGTATGATTTATAAGCTTTTGTACCCATGGGGACCTCAAGCCAGTCCCCACAATGTCAAAAATTTCAGGTTTTACTATCCTTGTGGGGACATTTGGTCCCCACAGTGTAGCAAAAACAAGTACACACACACACACACACACACACACATCAGAGCAGTGGGCAACCTTTTTTGTTGTGGCACCTGGGGCACAGCTGGAGGTTCTGTGCCTTAGTTAAGGGCCCTTCTGTCGTGGATATTGAAGGTGAAAGAGCTTTCATGGGAGCCCGACCTACAGTTGAACACTGTGACCGTTGGGTTACAAGTCTGACTCTCTAATCATCAGGCATCACAACTGATTAGACTGATACACTGTAAAAAATATGTTAATATAATGCCTGCACTTTCTTAAAATTACCTACAGATGTTTTTGTGACCAATGAACATTAATGTTTACAAATCAAACTGCATTTCAGAATGAGGTGCCAAACATTGCTTACTGAGTGCAAACAAGAACCGTCGCATAACGCACACACACAATGATAAAACGGATATTCAATAATAATACAATGTACAGCATATACATATGAGTATCCCACATCAAGGAATATCACAGAAATATTTGCAAATGCACTGAATCGAGCAGGTAAACATGTAGTGCTATGCTAATCGGCTACTCTTAGTCAGAACGAGAAGAACAGCTGATTACTTAACAATAACAGAAAATATATGAACAGCGATTAGTTACTTCATGTACGCACACTGTAACTTAGTATAAACTCGAAGTCAATGTCTTTACAGTAACGCTGAATGAACTTGAATACAGCTGCCGAACTCTCCATCTTCTCACATGCGCTGCATCTCTCTAACCTGTGATCTAGCTCCGCCTCCCGAAGTTCTTCAACATCTTCTTCTTCTTCTTCTTCTTCTTGTTTTACGGTGGATCGCAGACTTATAAGTGCATTACCGCCACCTATCTCTCAAATGGACCATTGACACTCTGACTACAAAATTTCCTGATTATTCTGTCAACCCACATGCAACCCTACTTGATTTTTATACCCGTTCAGAGTCTTCATAGAGCTTCATCCGGCGCTGCGTGTTCCGTCTCCCGAAGTGACAACGCTGCAATGACAAGACTTAGAGACAACCAGGCCTTTTGTACACTGCGTTTTGAAGGAAGACTGGTTCAGCTGCATAATGTAGGTCTTCTGGACTGCATCCTTCATTTAAGCATCCTATACATCTGCCAGATTTGAACTTTTATAGCAATTGTATTGTTTTATAGACGGGTGGATCCAATTCAAGGTAATGATGCTCAAATTAATGGAAGATTTGTACTGAAAGTGTGTATCTGTGAACAACGCTAAATAGATTGTTCCAGAGTTTGGGTGCTAAATAGGAAGAGAATCTGCAGTTGATTTTTATATTATAGGTATTATCAAATGGCCAGAGTTTTGCGATTGCAGTGGATGTGAAGAACAATGATGCAATACAAGCTCGCTCAAGTACTGAGGAGCTAAACCATTAAGGGCTTTAGAATAATTCGATTTTAAAATGTATACAGTTGTTTAATAGGGAGCCAGTGCAGAGTTGACAGAACACCTAGGTTCCTAACTGATGACAAATAATTAAAAGAGCAGCCATCAAGGGTTAGACAGTGTTCTAGGTTATTGCATGCAGATAATTAACACTTTTTAGAATTTAGCAGTAGGAAATTACTAGTCATCCAGTATTTTATATCAACTATGCTTTCTGTTAGTTTTGCAAATTGGTATGCTTCATCGGGCCGAGAAGAAATATAGAGCTGAGCATCTTTAGCATAACAGTGAAAGCTAACACCATCTTTACTAATGATATCCCTTAAGGGTAACGTGAAAAACACGTGAAAAGCAATGGTCCTAGTACTAAGCCTTGTTGTACTCCATACTGCACTTGTGAATGATATAATACCTCTTCATTCACTGCTATGAGTTGATATGAACCATGCCAATGCACTTTCACTAATGCCAACATAATTTTCTAGTCTATTCAAAATAATGTTGTGGTCAATAGTGTTGATTGCAGCGCTAAGATCCAGAGAGATACGACCACGATCAGATGAGAAGAGCAGGCCATTTGTAACTCTGATGAAAGCAGTCTCAGTACTATGATCCATTCTAAATCCTGACTGGAAATCCTAAAGCGCTTATTTTCTGACATAATGAGTTCTGAAAATAAGTACTTTACTGCATTTCTTAGACAATTAAGATCTACAGCAAACTGAACTGGCTAAATTGCATTTGAATCTGAAGTCAAAAATATATGAAATTATAGTATGTGATGTTAAATTGAACATCAAACACTCTCTGAATAATAATGAGGAGGAGGAGTTTGTGACCAGGAGGAGAAACACTGTTGTACACAGCCTGCAGGAGCTTCAGATAGGAATGAATGAATGAATTAATGAAATGAGACATAGTGACTTA